>NC_137810.1:68269388-68549388 GCF_963921795.1 Nannobrachium achirus | reverse complement strand
TGCCGCCGCCGCGGCGCCGAGGATCGCCGAGGATTGCATCGCTGCCCCGGGGAGGGCGGCTCCGGGGAGCTGCTTCACCGCCGCCGCGGCCCAGAGAAGCTGCATCGCCGCGGCCCCGGGGAGTTGGAGCGCCTCGGCCCCGGGGAGTTGGATCACCTCGCCCCCGTGTCGTGGCACGGCGCAAACCACTGGGGCCACTGGATGTTGGGGTTGTTGTGGGGCTCTCTTCATCGCCGCGTTCTCCATCATCAGGATCACGTTTTCGCTTTGCTTTTGGCATTTTGATGTGTGCTTCCACCATGGACAGATGTACGCACGTAATGGTGAGTTTTCCGCCTGCTTTATATACCCATGCATGCCTTTGTTTACATTCGGTGCCCTGGTTCTGAGCTTTGTTTTGGGTCATGAGGCCATCCATGTCATACAGCGCTCCTGGTGGAGCGGATCTCATGGGATTGTTTATGATTTGGCCAAGCTTTGTTTGGGGTTATATGGAGTTCACCCTCCATATAGCATACAGATTGAAAGACACGTTCCATCGCAGTGTGTGTGTGTGTGTATGTCCCCACAAATATAGTAGACTATGTATAATGTCCCCACAAAGTAGCAATTGCAAACCTGTGTGTGTGTGTGTGTGTGTGTTTGTACTTTGCCACGACTCACAGCTAATCGGTTCACCGTAGTGCCACCGCTATACAAGCCAAGCTGTAGAATGGCACCATTTGCAATTGTTTTGTGGCCTTTTCTGTGATTTTACCAACCTTAGTTTTGTTGAAGTGGTTGATTTAGCATGATATTAATATCACACAAACACCAAATTAAATCAGGGGCTGGGGAAGACCCTCTAGTTGCTTATCCAAAAACAAAATAAAAAAGACGTAAAAGACGTTTATGGCACCGAGGTCCAAAGACGTAAAAGACGTTTATGGCGTTCAGTGAGTTAAGGCAGCTCAAAATATACAAGACCCTCCTGCAACATTTCAGGCCAATTGAGACTGCTTACGAAAGGCCACATCAAAATTAAACTATGTCATAATACTTTTGATGTATTGTTACTTATTACACACTGTCAAAACATGTTAAAAAAACACATCTTACATATTATTTTATAGCCTTTTTTTGCTGATTGTTGGTGATTAGTGGCCAAGCCACAAAACTTTAGAGAACATTATTGCGTGTGATTCCTTTATTGCTTTGTTAAATATAAATGATGGTTGGTACGGGTTGAACAGTCACAAATAAAGAAACATTCAAAGCCAGTAGGTGTTTTTGGAGCTTTTGTTTATGTTTTTGGAGAGTATTGTGTGTGGTAATATCAGTCAACCACAGTAAATACGAATTGGAAGGCAATAACACACCTTCTAATATCCTTTGGGATAAACATGTCAGTGTGTTCAAAAACATAGTTACAGCACTTTGGCTTTGTAATGTATAATAGGCGTTTCATTAAGTCACCTTCACTGTTTATGTTTTACTTTCCAAAGTCAGAGATAGGTTGTGGAGTGGTCTCTCCTTCAAGATATCACATGTAACTTTGACTATGCCACCTTGGGAGTTTCACCCAAGGAATCAATTAAAGTGCTACAGCAAACACCCTGAAAAAAAATCCATTTAAAACGACATGCAGTTATGCAGGCCTATCACATATTCTGAACACAACAAGCAGTTCTACATTCTAACACGTTGGATAATGTGTCCAATACAGCCTACTATGTGTCTTTTAACGCACATGTCCTTCACCACACCAGGTTGTGTTGTTCTGAAGGAGCAATCGTGTACAAATTAGGAACTTAAATGGCCTTGAATGTGTTTCAATGGCTCTGCTTGAATAACAACAAAAAGATAGATGTTATGTAAATGTCAGAACAATATGCAGAACGAATAGCAGGAATCATTACAAAGTCAAAGATAGTTTGTAAAGTGGCCCCCCATTAACTTTGTATAGATTTCTAAGTGGTACATCAAAATTGTACATCTTAACCTGTAGTTAAGTTAGCCTAAATGATGACATGTTTACAAAACAAAGGCTTCAGTAGATTAGACTTGCACTGTTAGATTTGACAATGCTATGGTGTCCTCCCCACCACACAAGGGTTAATAAGGAGAACATCCCTTCTTAGTGTGTGGTTGATAGGAGCTCTGTGGGTATGCTCATTTTTACACATTCCATTTAAAATGACATGCTGTGATGTAGGCCTATCACATATTCTGAACTTAACAAGCAGTTCTACATTCTAACACATTGGATAATGTGTCCAATATATCCTCATGTATGTCTTGATTATTTTGCTCTGGCCAAGAGTCTGGTCATTAAAACATCTCCATGAACTGTTTAGTAACAGCTGTGATGTTCTACAATGACATACTATGAGCCCAAAATACCAATCATGTGTCCTTCACCACACCAGGTTGTATTGTTCTGAAGGAATTTAGAGCAATTGTGTACAAATGAAGTTTATATAGGAACTTGAATGGCCTTGAATTTGTCTTAATGGCTCTGCTTGAATAACAATATGGATATTAGAGACTCTTTCACACATGGGCACATCGATAGTTGGTTAACATGTAAATGAAACAGATGTAGAATGAATAGCATGGACCTTTACTAAGGCAAAGATAGTTTGTGAACTACACCATTACTTGTGTATAGATTTCCAAGTCCATTAACTGCTTTTCCATGTGTCATACATACATACATACATACATACATACATACAGACATACAGACAGACAGACAGACAGACAGACAGACAGACAGACAGACAGACAGACAGACATTACAGTCAAGTTAAAGAAGCTAGCCTAGTTATGTCACAGGAGAGAAACCTTATGGATGTGATCATTGTGGACAACACTTTTCTGATATGTCCAACCTTAAAACACATCAGAAAATTCACACTGGAGAGAAATCCTATGTATGTGATCATTGTGGAAAACACTTCTCTCGAATGTCCAACCTTACAAAGCACCAGATAATTCACATGGGAGAAACCCACTTAACTTAAATACTTTATAATGAACTAGAGCGTACAATCCTGCAGAAACTGTGTGGGCTCTCTGAAAACCTGCACAAAGTATATTATGTGCTGTAGAAAATGTACACATTCTTCCTTCAATGGACTTTTTATTCAGTTCAAGCCCAAGCAGTAATATAAATGGTAAAACACAATGCATTTCCCAGTGTATTCTACGCTGTTCTGTTTAGAGAAAAAGTACAAACCATAACATTGTAACTGTGTAAAGCTGAACAGCTTGTGTTGTGTCAAACAAATGCAAGTATTATCATTTAGTATATGTCCCATTGCATCTACTGTTATGTTTTTTATTATGCTTCATACATCCAACCATATGACAGAAGGACATGCAAAATGATAGCAGCAACCTTTAGAGAACATATTGTGTGTGTATTCCTTTATTGCTTTGTTAAATGTAAATGATGGTTGGTAAAGATTGCGCAGTCACAAATAAAGACAACATTACAAGTCAATAGGCGTTTTTGGAGTTTTTGTTTATGTTTTTGGAGCTTTTGATTATAGGAGTATTGTGTGTTTGTGTGGTAATATCAGTCAACCACATGATATACAAAGTGGAAGGCAATGACAAGCCTTATAATATCATTTTGGATACACAAACATGTCAGTATGTCCAAAAACATAGTTACTGCACTTTGGCTTTTTAACACAGAATATGCGTTTCATTACGTCACCTGTGACACAATGTCAATGGAATCTAGGCAGCGTTGGTCAGAATTAATTCAGTGTGTGGTTAATTGGAGCTCCTTGGGTATGCTCATTTTTAAACATTCCAAAGAAAATGACATGCAGTGATGCAGGCCTATCACATATTCTGAACACAACATCAGTTCTACATTCTAACACGTTGGATAATCTGTCCAATATATTCTACTGTGTGTCTTTTTTTGCATGTGTCCTTCACTACATCAGTTGTTAGATTTGACCTGGACATGGTGTCCTCTCCACCACACAAGGGTTAATAATGAGAACATATACATCCCTTCTTAGTAAGTGGTTAATAAGAGCTCTGTGGGTATGCTCATTTCACACATTCCATTTAAAATGACATGCTCTGATGTAGGCGTATCACATATTCTGAACACAACAAGCAGTAGTTCTAATACATTGGATAATGTGTCCAATATTATCTGTTCTACATTCTAACACAGCACACCCACATAACACAGTTCATAAACAGTGCACAGAGAACACATGCTATGTACTGTTGCGTTGACTGGGATCCCAGCAGTGTTGATCAGAATTATTAGTTTACACTTTGTTTACACTTTCCATGTATACCAACATGCTGTGATGTAGGCATATCAAATATTGAGAACACAACGTTTAGTGATACAATGTTTGCAAAACAAATGCTTCTGTAGATTAGAATTCCCCTGTTAGATTTGACCTGGATATGGTAAATGTATGTATTGTATTCTCAAATCTAAATATCTGAGTGGTTGTTTAGGCTAAAACTTGTATAACAAGCAGTTCTACATTCTAGCACATTGGGTAATGTGTCCATTATAGCCTAATGTTTGTCTTGTTTTTTGCTCTGGCCAAGAGCCTGGTCATTAAAACACCTCCATGAACTGTTTAGTAACAGCTGTGATGTTCTACAATGACACTATGAGCCCAATCATGTGTCCTTAACCACACCAGGTTGTATTGTTCTGAAGGAATTAGAGTAATCATGTACACATTAAGTTTCTATAGAACTTGAATGGCCTTGAATGTGTCTTAATGGCTCTGCTTGAATAACTAGATGGAGATGAGACTCTCTTTCACACATGGGCACATTGATAGTTGTTTAACATGTAAATGACAGAACAGATGCAGAATGAATAGCAGGGACCTTTACAAAGTCAAAGATTTGTGAAGTGGTCCCCCATTACTTGTGTATAGATTTACAAGTCCAATCAAGTGCTTTTCCATGTGTCACACATACATTACAGTCAATTTAAAGAAGCTAGCCTAGTTATGTCACTTTTAGTAATAACATGGTTACAACAAGAGGCTTTGGTAGATTAGATTTTCATTAAGGGTTAACACTGAGACCACCCCTTCTTCTTTATAGGATTAGAGATTCCTGCTTTGAGCCTCAAGAGGATCTCTGGGACTTCATCCCTGGGACTGGACAAGGTGGCAGAAACCTACCCCACCAGAATGATAGTCCATCCTCCTCCCCTGGACTAAGCAGCTCGAAGTCAGAAGCAACAAAGCTACTCCCCGGAGATCCACATCTGGCCTAGATAACAACAAACAACCACCTACAGCTCACTCATAAATTGCCCAACTGCGTTTTGGCTATGCACAACCTTAGCAAATGGAAACTAGGAATTACTACCATTAAATGAACGCTAAAGCTTGGTTCTTCTTGTCCGTCTTAAACCTCTTGAATCCCACAACAATAGCTTGCCACAACTGAAACCGAGCCTGGCCTCCTCCTCATAGGATACTGGATAGTGATCCACCTCACCTCACCTGTTCCAAAAAACAGAAGAACAAGAATTATGTCGTATGAAAGCAAATTATACACATTGTATAACAATGTGATTTATTCACCTAGTGGCATTTAACATGGAGCCAGGCCACGTGTGCCTTCAACCTGAACGAAGGCCTTGCAGGTTAGTTCTAGTTGAATGTAGGCCATGTCTCCTTCCATCAGCACTACTTCAACTAGCACCTCTGTTAGGATCTCTGCTGGAAGCTAAACGGCAAACCATTTTTTAAACTTGTTGATCAATATCAATTGTCAATCATCATCATCATCGATTCTTTCAATTCTTGCACTTTATACCTGTAAAATGTGAGGTGTGTCGGGTGCCTTTTGGGGGGAAAAAAGAAAATGTTCAAGGGGCCCCACAATGAATTTCACATGTTTAATTGTTTCTTGTTTTTTGGTCTTCCCAGTGTCTCTTCCAGCCCCCCCCAAAAAAACATTCATTAACTCAAAGCCTTGCCTTTTGCTTCAGTGATTTTCTGAATGGGCGTGTCTGAACGGTACTCTTTTGAAATCGGTCCCTTGTTTATGTCACAGGGGACAAGGGGCTCATTTGCTGAGAGAGCTGTAGAACTCCAGATAGGCCTGTGGGATGCTCCCATTTGTGCACAACGTAAAGTCCTTCTTGTTAGCGGCTAATTGTATTCATGTTATCCCCATGTCATTTAATCTCAATAACACCGTCGTGACCATATTTTCCCCATAATAACCGCGCAGCAAGACGTTTTCACATACTTAATGCTAAACGGCAAACCATTAAAAAAACCTGTTGATCGATATCAATTGTCAATCATCATCAATTCTTTCAATTATTGCACTTTATACCTGTAAAAGTACCCCAGTGAAACTATGGCTAAAAATCACACCCGTGTGAAGTGGAGCTGTGTGTGTGTGTGTGTGTGTGTGTGTGTGTGTGTGTGTGGATCATGTGTACCGATTTTTGTGACATTTGAAGAAAATATGTAGGAAAAGGAGCAAAAAGTGTGTTTTGGAGAAAATTCAAGATGGCGGAAAATCTATCATGGCGCAAATGGGCGTGGCCTATATGGGGAGATGCGTCATGGCCCAAGGAATCCAGGGAAAAAATATTTTTAATTTTCCGACCTACGGTTCAAGAGTTACAGGCCAAAACGTAAAGTGGGGTGTTATGGCGCCACCATGCGGCCAAATGACACAATTATTTTTTATTTAATCCTTGAAATCATTATGAACCTCCTCTCCAAGTCTTGAAACTCTAGCCCCTGTGGTTTGCGAGAGACAAATAATTGAATGTGAGTTTTTGCGATTCCCATTATAAGTCAATGGGGACAATTAATTCACTAATAAATTAATATCAATTAAACTATAGAACCTTTCTCTTAGAAAAGTAATAGCCCACGATTCCCGAGTAAGCCGGTCGATTTGACATATGGCGCGAGTGTGTGGTGGCAAAACTGTGGGACTAGTGGCGTGCCGAAGTTTAGGAAGTTCAGGCTACATACACACAGACAGACACACAGACAGACAGACAGACAGACACACACACACACAGACCCACACAGCCACGTATAGGGAGCCTGTGTTTCACACAGCTCCAATAAGAGGATTGACGTGTACAACTTAACCAGTAAGTACTCACCCACAGTACAGCCTCTCTCTTCTTATTGCAGACATCACCTGGTATCTAACATAAAAAAAGAAAGGTTACAATGTGTTCCTGTACTGTGTTCCACATTCCTTTTGCCAAAAGGCAACAGCTTCCTGTCCTTCATTTTTTTGACTGCCTCTTTAATTACATCATTCTCATCAGTTTCATCTTGGCATTGTTTTGCAAAGTCAGAGAGTTTAGACCCGTTAGGATGCTGACTTAAAAGTTGCTTGTAGAGGAGGACAGCCCTGGCTTCTTCTTGGCTGGTTTCGTGGCTGGTTTCGTTGCTATAAAAATGCAATATGAACCACAGTACACATTTAGAAGAAACTTAAATTATTATTTGAAATTGCTGACCTCTACCACCTCCAAGTAATACACTAAACTAGAAGCACACACACACACACACACACACACACACACACACACACACACACACACACACACACACACACACACACACACACACAGGCATGAGATGTTTGGGAACACTTGAATTAGGCCCATATCCTGGAAAAGTCTGTGTAATTTAGCCATATACAGAAATAGTCAATAGCGAAACCTGTTTTCTAATACCGGCTAAATGGGTCAGACAAAAATCCTAAAGGTTTCAACACTGAGGTAAAACTATTCCCTGCTAGTATCATCCCTGTACTCATCTACCGGTATGTCTTGAAAGATTTCACCAATAACCCTGTTGTGACCATATTTCCCCATAATGACCACACAGCAAGACGTTTTTACATACTTAATGCTGGTATGTACAAACCCGGACCTTTGTCACCATGATAGCTGGGTATTTGCCATGCTTCCCATTCCGGCTGAAGCCCACTGAATCCTTGAATAGCTTGCCACAACTGAAACCGAGCCTGGCCTCCTCCTCATAGGATACTGGATAGTGATCCACCTCACCTCACCTGTTCCAAAAAACAGAAGAAAAACAATTATGTCGTATGAAAGCAAATACACATTGTATAACAATGTGATTTAGTCACATAGTGGCATTTAACATGGAGCCAGGCCACGTGTGCCTTCAACCTGAACGAAGGCCTTGCAGGTTAGTGCTAGTTGAATGTAGGCCATGTCTCCTTCCATCAGCACTACTTCAACTAGCACCTTTGTTAGGATCTCTGCTGGAAGCTAAACGGCAAACCATTTTTTAAACTTGTTGATCAATATCAATTGTCAATCATCATCATCGATTCTTTCAATTCTTGCACCCCATTGATTGCCAAGGCCCGAGTTTCCCGAGTTATTACAGTACTCCCAGGCTGCCACAGCCCGAGTTTCCCGAGTTGGCAGCCATTTTGAAAAAAAAAAAAAAAAGTTTTTTTTTTTTTCAAAAACATTTTTTTATAAAAAAAAAATCCAAAAATGCCTAAAATGTATTAGGCATGATCGCAATCGCGAAATTGCATGTTTAGCCCCATAACAAACACATCTTTCAAAATGGCAAAATGTTTGTTTTGTCTGACTTTGAAGGCTTGTATCTCATGAATGCCTGAACGGATTTCCAAGCGTATTTTTTTGTTTGAAAGCTGTTAAAAAGTACTACACATATGGTGCATATATGGTGCATGGGCGTGCACGATCCATGCACTAACGTGTACTAAAAATGTATCCGTGCACTAGAAATTTAGGAACGTGGCAGTGTTTGTTTTGTCTGACTTTGAAGGCTTCTATCTCATGAATGCCTGAACGGATTTCCAAGCGGATTTTTTTGTTTGAAAGCTGTTAAAAAGTACTACACATATGGTGCATATATGGTGCATGGGCGTGCACAAAAAATTGATCTGTGCACTAGAAACCCAACCTGCTCCCGGGTGCCGTCTACATTCCGGCCGTCAACCGAGTCTCCGGTGGTCACCAAACTATTCCTGGTTGTCACATAGTCTATTCCTATGAGCCACTATAAATAGAACTAATAATGAAAAAAAAAACATCACAAGGATGCAACTGGGACGTATCATCAGTGATGTAGCCTGGGGTCGACGGGTGTTTCGGGTCTTGCAACATCATACACCCTTGCCCAGGTGACCCAGCCGGGATTGATCAAGTCCCGACTTACGTCCCAGTAGCTATCCACGATCAGTCCTATTAGGGAAAAACTCTAATACCACACTAGACGAGGTTTCTTAAGGCAGCTCAAAATATACAAGACCCTCCTGCAACATTTCAGGCCAATTGAGACTGCTTACGAAAGGCCACATCAAAATTAAACTATGTCATAATACTTTTGATGTATTGTTACTTATTACACACTGTCAAAACATGTTAAAAAAACACATCTTACATATTATTTTATAGCCTTTTTTTGCTGATTGTTGGTGATTAGTGGCCAAGCCACAAAACTTTAGAGAACATTATTGCGTGTGATTCCTTTATTGCTTTGTTAAATATAAATGATGGTTGGTACGGGTTGAACAGTCACAAATAAAGAAACATTCAAAGCCAGTAGGTGTTTTTGGAGCTTTTGTTTATGTTTTTGGAGAGTATTGTGTGTGGTAATATCAGTCAACCACAGTAAATACGAATTGGAAGGCAATAACACACCTTCTAATATCCTTTGGGATAAACATGTCAGTGTGTTCAAAAACATAGTTACAGCACTTTGGCTTTGTAATGTATAATAGGCGTTTCATTAAGTCACCTTCACTGTTTATGTTTTACTTTCCAAAGTCAGAGATAGGTTGTGGAGTGGTCTCTCCTTCAAGATATCACATGTAACTTTGACTATGCCACCTTGGGAGTTTCACCCAAGGAATCAATTAAAGTGCTACAGCAAACACCCTGAAAAAAAATCCATTTAAAACGACATGCAGTTATGCAGGCCTATCACATATTCTGAACACAACAAGCAGTTCTACATTCTAACACGTTGGATAATGTGTCCAATACAGCCTACTATGTGTCTTTTAACGCACATGTCCTTCACCACACCAGGTTGTGTTGTTCTGAAGGAGCAATCGTGTACAAATTAGGAACTTAAATGGCCTTGAATGTGTTTCAATGGCTCTGCTTGAATAACAACAAAAAGATAGATGTTATGTAAATGTCAGAACAATATGCAGAACGAATAGCAGGAATCATTACAAAGTCAAAGATAGTTTGTAAAGTGGCCCCCCATTAACTTTGTATAGATTTCTAAGTGGTACATCAAAATTGTACATCTTAACCTGTAGTTAAGTTAGCCTAAATGATGACATGTTTACAAAACAAAGGCTTCAGTAGATTAGACTTGCACTGTTAGATTTGACAATGATATGGTGTCCTCTCCACCACACAAGGGTTAATAAGGAGAACATCCCTTCTTAGTGTGTGGTTGATAGGAGCTCTGTGGGTATGCTAATTTTTACACATTCCATTTAAAATGACATGCTGTGATGTAGGCCTATCACATATTCTGAACTTAACAAGCAGTTCTACATTCTAACACATTGGATAATGTGTCCAATATATCCTCATGTATGTCTTGATTATTTTGCTCTGGCCAAGAGTCTGGTCATTAAAACATCTCCATGAACTGTTTAGTAACAGCTGTGATGTTCTACAATGACATACTATGAGCCCAAAATACCAATCATGTGTCCTTCACCACACCAGGTTGTATTGTTCTGAAGGAATTTAGAGCAATTGTGTACAAATGAAGTTTATATAGGAACTTGAATGGCCTTGAATTTGTCTTAATGGCTCTGCTTGAATAACAAGATGGATATTAGAGACTCTTTCACACATGGGCACATCGATAGTTGGTTAACATGTAAATGAAACAGATGTAGAATGAATAGCATGGACCTTTACTAAGGCAAAGATAGTTTGTGAACTACACCATTACTTGTGTATAGATTTCCAAGTCCATTAACTGCTTTTCCATGTGTCATACATACATACATACATACATACATACAGACATACAGACAGACAGACAGACAGACAGACAGACATTACAGTCAAGTTAAAGAAGCTAGCCTAGTTATGTCACAGGAGAGAAACCTTATGGATGTGATCATTGTGGACAACACTTTTCTGATATGTCCAACCTTAAAACACATCAGAAAATTCACACTGGAGAGAAATCCTATGTATGTGATCATTGTGGAAAACACTTCTCTCGAATGTCCAACCTTACAAAGCACCAGATAATTCACATGGGAGAAACCCACTTAACTTAAATACTTTATAATGAACTAGAGCGTACAATCCTGCAGAAACTGTGTGGGCTCTCTGAAAACCTGCACAAAGTATATTATGTGCTGTAGAAAATGTACACATTCTTCCTTCAATGGACTTTTTATTCAGTTCAAGCCCAAGCAGTAATATAAATGGTAAAACACAATGCATTTCCCAGTGTATTCTACGCTGTTCTGTTTAGAGAAAAAGTACAAACCATAACATTGTAACTGTGTAAAGCTGAACAGCTTGTGTTGTGTCAAACAAATGCAAGTATTATCATTTAGTATATGTCCCATTGCATCTACTGTTATGTTTTTTATTATGCTTCATACATCCAACCATATGACAGAAGGACATGCAAAATGATAGCAGCAACCTTTAGAGAACATATTGTGTGTGTATTCCTTTATTGCTTTGTTAAATGTAAATGATGGTTGGTAAAGATTGCGCAGTCACAAATAAAGACAACATTACAAGTCAATAGGCGTTTTTGGAGTTTTTGTTTATGTTTTTGGAGCTTTTGATTATAGGAGTATTGTGTGTTTGTGTGGTAATATCAGTCAACCACATGATATACAAAGTGGAAGGCAATGACAAGCCTTATAATATCATTTTGGATACACAAACATGTCAGTATGTCCAAAAACATAGTTACTGCACTTTGGCTTTTTAACACAGAATATGCGTTTCATTACGTCACCTGTGACACAATGTCAATGGAATCTAGGCAGCGTTGGTCAGAATTAATTCAGTGTGTGGTTAATTGGAGCTCCTTGGGTATGCTCATTTTTAAACATTCCAAAGAAAATGACATGCAGTGATGCAGGCCTATCACATATTCTGAACACAACATCAGTTCTACATTCTAACACGTTGGATAATCTGTCCAATATATTCTACTGTGTGTCTTTTTTTGCATGTGTCCTTCACTACATCAGTTGTTAGATTTGACCTGGACATGGTGTCCTCTCCACCACACAAGGGTTAATAATGAGAACATATACATCCCTTCTTAGTAAGTGGTTAACCCTTAAGTTCTGTTCAGATTCACTACACCTTCGTTCTGTTCGGGTCATTTTGACCCGGTGGATATTTGGTTTAAAAAAAACAACACTAATATAAATTTTAACTTAACAAATCATCATGATACATTGACTTTGACTCAATACCAAACAATTCATATGATATATTTGGTAAATGTTTGCATTTCTGCTTTGCTCGATCACATTAAACACTGAAAGAGCTAGGCGTTTTTACTGATTTAGCTGAAATCCATGTAAAAAAAACTACTTCATTTAATACTGGGCAATATTGCTCATGCTTATAGGAAGGGGGGGAGGGTTCGGAATGGGGCTTCGGAAGGGGGGTGTTAGAAGTGGGGGTGACTGTGTGTCAAAATGACCCGAACAGCACTTAAGGTTCAAAAAATATGAGGGGGGTGTAGCATGGGTGTAGTGCAAAAAAAAATGTTTTACATGTTCATCTCAGAAGAATCTTTAAGGCCAGTGAGTTTCAGGTGGAAACATTTTTAACTTCTACCTTTTTTTTCCAAATGAAACAACAGCTTGCCACAACTGAAACCGAGCCTGGCCTCCTCCTCATAGGATACTGGATAGTGATCCACCTCACCTCACCTGTTCCAAAAAACAGAAGAACAAGAATTATGTCGTATGAAAGCAAATTATACACATTGTATAACAACGTGATTTATTCACCTAGTGGCATTTAACATGGAGCCAGGCCACGTGTGCCTTCAACCTGAACGAAGGCCTTGCAGGTTAGTTCTAGTTGAATGTAGGCCATGTCTCCTTCCATCAGCACTACTTCAACTAGCACCTCTGTTAGGATCTCTGCTGGAAGCTAAACGGCAAACCATTTTTTAAACTTGTTGATCAATATCAATTGTCAATCATCATCATCATCGATTCTTTCAATTCTTGCACTTTATACCTGTAAAATGTGAGGTGTGTCGGGTGCCTTTTGGGGGGAAAAAAGAAAATGTTCAAGGGGCCCCACAATGAATTTCACATGTTTAATTGTTTCTTGTTTTTTGGTCTTCCCAGTGTCTCTTCCAGCCCCCCCCAAAAAAACATTCATTAACTCAAAGCCTTGCCTTTTGCTTCAGTGATTTTCTGAATGGGCGTGTCTGAACGGTACTCTTTTGAAATCGGTCCCTTGTTTATGTCACAGGGGACAAGGGGCTCATTTGCTGAGAGAGCTGAGAGAGCTGTAGAACTCCAGATAGGCCTGTGGGATGCGGAAGTGGAGCTGTGTGTGTGTGTGTGTGTGTGTGTGTGTGTGTGTGTGTGGATCATGTGTACCGATTTTTGTGACATTTGAAGAAAATATGTAGGAAAAGGAGCAAAAAGTGTGTTTTGGAGAAAATTCAAGATGGCGGAAAATCTATCATGGCGCAAATGGGCGTGGCCTATATGGGGAGATGCGTCATGGCCCAAGGAATCCAGGGAAAAAATATTTTTAATTTTCCGACCTACGGTTCAAGAGTTACAGGCCAAAACGTAAAGTGGGGTGTTATGGCGCCACCATGCGGCCAAATGACACAATTATTTTTTATTTAATCCTTGAAATCATTATGAACCTCCTCTCCAAGTCTTGAAACTCTAGCCCCTGTGGTTTGCGAGAGACAAATAATTGAATGTGAGTTTTTGCGATTCCCATTATAAGTCAATGGGGAAAATTAATTCACTAATAAATTAATATCAATTAAACTATAGAACCTTTCTCTTAGAAAAGTAATAGCCCACGATTCCCGAGTAAGCCGGTCGATTTGACATATGGCGCGAGTGTGTGGTGGCAAAACTGTGGGACTAGTGGCGTGCCGAAGTTTAGGAAGTTCAGGCTACATACACACAGACAGACACACAGACAGACAGACAGACACACACACACACAGACCCACACAGCCACGTATAGGGAGCCTGTGTTTCACACAGCTCCAATAAGAGGATTGACGTGTACAACTTAACCAGTAAGTACTCACCCACAGTACAGCCTCTCTCTTCTTATTGCAGACATCACCTGGTATCTAACATAAAAAAAGAAAGGTTACAATGTGTTCCTGTACTGTGTTCCACATTCCTTTTGCGAAAAGGCAACAGCTTCCTGTCCTTCATTTTTTTGACTGCCTCTTTAATTACATCATTCTCATCAGTTTCATCTTGGCATTGTTTTGCAAAGTCAGAGAGTTTAGACCCGTTAGGATGCTGACTTAAAAGTTGCTTGTAGACCTCGGGGTCACCAATCGCCAGTTCGGCTATGGCTGCTGTACAGACAATGGTGTTGCGGTCCACCCCAACCACGTCGAGGGCTGCAGCCATGGACCCCCTCGGAGCAGATGTGACTTATAAGGATTGGAATGTGACCTGAGGGCAGCTGCCTTTTGCAAGGCCTTCAGAACGCGCTCATATCTGGCCACCACTTCGTCCGGGTCACGGGCTAAGGATATTGAAGAAAAACTTGATATTAGACTCTGTGATAAACTCTAAATTGCTCAACAGTATCAGCAGCCACACAATATATTACCAATGACAGCTTTAGGACTGATCAATTAACTCAATAGATTGTGAGATTGTAATATCAGTTAGGAGAATACGGCCAACAGACAGACTAGGGAACATTTAGGGCTTGTGCTCACTACAGGCCATTTATTATTTTACTATTGACCATAAAAACGGAATGTTATTTTTTAAAGCTCTAGAATTAATTACCTCTGGTGCGTGCTGTGGCCTTTGCCTTCTTGTCATTTCCTTTCTTGCTTTTCTTTCCTTTCTTGCTTTTCTTTCCTTTCTTATTTTTCTTTTCTTTCCTTTCTTGCTTTTCTTTCCTTTCTTGCTTTTCTTTCCTCTCTTTCTATAACCCTATCTACTGCTGCTGCTGCTGGTCGAGCTGGAGTCGCTGTCACTTGAGTCGCAGCTGCTTGAGCTGCTGGATGCCGAGTAGTCCTCGTCAGAGGAGGACAGCCCTGGCTTCTTCTTGGCTGGTTTCGTGGCTGGTTTCGTTGCTGTAAAAATGCAATATGAACCACAGTACACATTTAGAAGAAACTTAAATTATTATTTGAAATTGCTGACCTCTACCACCTCCAAGTAATACACTAAACTAGAAGCACACACACACACACACACACACACACACACACACACACACAGGCATGAGATGTTTGGGAACACTTGAATTAGGCCCATATCCCGGAAAAGTCTGTGTAATTTAGCCATATACAGAAATAGTCAATAGCGAAACCTGTTTTCTAATACCGGCTAAATGGGTCAGACAAAAATCCTAAAGGTTTCAACACTGAGGTAAAACTCTTCCCTGCTAGTATCATCCCTGTACTCATCTACCGGTATGTCTTGAAAGATTTCACCAATAACCCTGTTGTGACCATATTTCCCCATAATGACCACACAGCAAGACGTTTTTACATACTTAATGCTGGTATGTACAAACCCGGACCTTTGTCACCATGATAGCTGGGTATTTGCCATGCTTCCCATTCCGGCTGAAGCCCACTGAATCCTTGAATAGCTTGCCACAACTGAAACCGAGCCTGGCCTCCTCCTCATAGGATACTGGATAGTGATCCACCTCACCTCACCTGTTCCAAAAAACAGAAGAAAAACAATTATGTCGTATGAAAGCAAATACACATTGTATAACAATGTGATTTTGTCACATAGTGGCATTTAACATGGAGCCAGGCCACGTGTGCCTTCAACCTGAACGAAGGCCTTGCAGGTTAGTGCTAGTTGAATGTAGGCCATGTCTCCTTCCATCAGCACTACTTCAACTAGCACCTTTGTTAGGATCTCTGCTGGAAGCTAAACGGCAAACCATTTTTTAAACTTGTTGATCAATATCAAATGTCAATCATCATCATCGATTCTTTCAATTCTTGCACCCATTGATTGCCAAGGCCCGAGTTTCCCGAGTTATTACAGTACTCCCAGGCTGCCACAGCCCGAGTTTCCCGAGTTGGCAGCCATTTTGAAAAAAAAAAAAAAAAAAGTTTTTTTTTTTTTCAAAAACATTTTTTTATAAAAAAAAAATCCAAAAATGCCTAAAATGTATTAGGCATGATCGCAATCGCGAAATTGCATGTTTAGCCCCATAACAAACACATCTTTCAAAATGGCAAAATGTTTGTTTTGTCTGACTTTGAAGGCTTGTATCTCATGAATGCCTGAACGGATTTCCAAGCGTATTTTTTTGTTTGAAAGCTGTTAAAAAGTGCTACACATATGGTGCATATATGGTGCATGGGCGTGCACGATCCATGCACTAACGTGTACTAAAAATGTATCCGTGCACTAGAAATTTAGGAACGTGGCAGTGTTTGTTTTGTCTGACTTTGAAGGCTTCTATCTCATGAATGCCTGAACGGATTTCCAAGCGGATTTTTTTGTTTGAAAGCTGTTAAAAAGTACTACACATATGGTGCATATATGGTGCATGGGCGTGCACAAAAAATTGATCTGTGCACTAGAAACCCAACCTGCTCCCGGGTGCCGTCTACATTCCGGCCGTCAACCGAGTCTCCGGTGGTCACCAAACTATTCCTGGTTGTCACATAGTCTATTCCTATGAGCCACTATAAATAGAACTAATAATGAAAAAAAAAAACATCACAAGGATGCAACTGGGACGTATCATCAGTGATGTAGCCTGGGGTCGACGGGTGTTTCGGGTCTTGCAACATCATACACCCTTGCCCAGGTGACCCAGCCGGGATTGATCAAGTCCCGACTTACGTCCCAGTAGCTATCCACGATCAGTCCTATTAGGGAAAAACTCTAATACCACACTAGACGAGGTTTCTTAAGGCAGCTCAAAATATACAAGACCCTCCTGCAACATTTCAGGCCAATTGAGACTGCTTACGAAAGGCCACATCAAAATTAAACTATGTCATAATACTTTTGATGTATTGTTACTTATTACACACTGTCAAAACATGTTAAAAAAACACATCTTACATATTATTTTATAGCCTTTTTTTGCTGATTGTTGGTGATTAGTGGCCAAGCCACAAAACTTTAGAGAACATTATTGCGTGTGATTCCTTTATTGCTTTGTTAAATATAAATGATGGTTGGTACGGGTTGAACAGTCACAAATAAAGAAACATTCAAAGCCAGTAGGTGTTTTTGGAGCTTTTGTTTATGTTTTTGGAGAGTATTGTGTGTGGTAATATCAGTCAACCACAGTAAATACGAATTGGAAGGCAATAACACACCTTCTAATATCCTTTGGGATAAACATGTCAGTGTGTTCAAAAACATAGTTACAGCACTTTGGCTTTGTAATGTATAATAGGCGTTTCATTAAGTCACCTTCACTGTTTATGTTTTACTTTCCAAAGTCAGAGATAGGTTGTGGAGTGGTCTCTCCTTCAAGATATCACATGTAACTTTGACTATGCCACCTTGGGAGTTTCACCCAAGGAATCAATTAAAGTGCTACAGCAAACACCCTGAAAAAAATCCATTTAAAACGACATGCAGTTATGCAGGCCTATCACATATTCTGAACACAACAAGCAGTTCTACATTCTAACACGTTGGATAATGTGTCCAATACAGCCTACTATGTGTCTTTTAACGCACATGTCCTTCACCACACCAGGTTGTGTTGTTCTGAAGGAGCAATCGTGTACAAATTAGGAACTTAAATGGCCTTGAATGTGTTTCAATGGCTCTGCTTGAATAACAACAAAAAGATAGATGTTATGTAAATGTCAGAACAATATGCAGAACGAATAGCAGGAATCATTACAAAGTCAAAGATAGTTTGTAAAGTGGCCCCCCATTAACTTTGTATAGATTTCTAAGTGGTACATCAAAATTGTACATCTTAACCTGTAGTTAAGTTAGCCTAAATGATGACATGTTTACAAAACAAAGGCTTCAGTAGATTAGACTTGCACTGTTAGATTTGACAATGCTATGGTGTCCTTTCCACCACACAAGGGTTAATAAGGAGAACATCCCTTCTTAGTGTGTGGTTGATAGGAGCTCTGTGGGTATGCTCATTTTTACACATTCCATTTAAAATGACATGCTGTGATGTAGGCCTATCACATATTCTGAACTTAACAAGCAGTTCTACATTCTAACACATTGGATAATGTGTCCAATATATCCTAATGTATGTCTTGATTATTTTGCTCTGGCCAAGAGTCTGGTCATTAAAACATCTCCATGAACTGTTTAGTAACAGCTGTGATGTTCTACAATGACATACTATGAGCCCAAAATACCAATCATGTGTCCTTCACCACACCAGGTTGTATTGTTCTGAAGGAATTTAGAGCAATTGTGTACAAATGAAGTTTATATAGGAACTTGAATGGCCTTGAATTTGTCTTAATGGCTCTGCTTGAATAACAAGATGGATATTAGAGACTCTTTCACACATGGGCACATCGATAGTTGGTTAACATGTAAATGAAACAGATGTAGAATGAATAGCATGGACCTTTACTAAGGCAAAGATAGTTTGTGAACTACACCATTACTTGTGTATAGATTTCCAAGTCCATTAACTGCTTTTCCATGTGTCATACATACATACATACATACATACAGACAGACATACAGACAGACAGACAGACAGACAGACAGACAGACATTACAGTCAAGTTAAAGAAGCTAGCCTAGTTATGTCACAGGAGAGAAACCTTATGGATGTGATCATTGTGGACAACACTTTTCTGATATGTCCAACCTTAAAACACATCAGAAAATTCACACTGGAGAGAAATCCTATGTATGTGATCATTGTGGAAAACACTTCTCTCGAATGTCCAACCTTACAAAGCACCAGATAATTCACATGGGAGAAACCCACTTAACTTAAATACTTTATAATGAACTAGAGCGTACAATCCTGCAGAAACTGTGTGGGCTCTCTGAAAACCTGCACAAAGTATATTATGTGCTGTAGAAAATGTACACATTCTTCCTTCAATGGACTTTTTATTCAGTTCAAGCCCAAGCAGTAATATAAATGGTAAAACACAATGCATTTCCCAGTGTATTCTACGCTGTTCTGTTTAGAGAAAAAGTACAAACCATAACATTGTAACTGTGTAAAGCTGAACAGCTTGTGTTGTGTCAAACAAATGCAAGTATTATCATTTAGTATATGTCCCATTGCATCTACTGTTATGTTTTTTATTATGCTTCATACATCCAACCATATGACAGAAGGACATGCAAAATGATAGCAGCAACCTTTAGAGAACATATTGTGTGTGTATTCCTTTATTGCTTTGTTAAATGTAAATGATGGTTGGTAAAGATTGCGCAGTCACAAATAAAGACAACATTACAAGTCAATAGGCGTTTTTGGAGTTTTTGTTTATGTTTTTGGAGCTTTTGATTATAGGAGTATTGTGTGTTTGTGTGGTAATATCAGTCAACCACATGATATACAAAGTGGAAGGCAATGCCAAGCCTTATAATATCATTTTGGATACACAAACATGTCAGTATGTCCAAAAACATAGTTACTGCACTTTGGCTTTTTAACACAGAATATGCGTTTCATTACGTCACCTGTGACACAATGTCAATGGAATCTAGGCAGCGTTGGTCAGAATTAATTCAGTGTGTGGTTAATTGGAGCTCCTTGGGTATGCTCATTTTTAAACATTCCAAAGAAAATGACATGCAGTGATGCAGGCCTATCACATATTCTGAACACAACATCAGTTCTACATTCTAACACGTTGGATAATCTGTCCAATATATTCTACTGTGTGTCTTTTTTTGCATGTGTCCTTCACTACATCAGTTGTTAGATTTGACCTGGACATGGTGTCCTCTCCACCACACAAGGGTTAATAATGAGAACATATACATCCCTTCTTAGTAAGTGGTTAATAAGAGCTCTGTGGGTATGCTCATTTCACACATTCCATTTAAAATGACATGCTCTGATGTAGGCGTATCACATATTCTGAACACAACAAGCAGTAGTTCTAATACATTGGATAATGTGTCCAATATTGAGAGCAAAGTGTGACAGCAAAGTGTGACACCTGCTGCACGCGTTTAGTAGACAGAGGGGGCGGGGCTTCAACAATTTCAGCTCGTCCCTATTGGCGGAAAAAAGGCCAAAGTCGTGTGAGTGTTTTAAAGTTGAAATCACGTTGCTAGGCAAAAGTATGTCAGAGTTATGTGTGAGAGCGAAGTAGTTTATTGCAAAAATGCATTGATTTTAATTGGGGTCATTTTTGACCCCACTCATGGAAGAGTGGGGTAGTGATACAAAAACTGCAATTTCTTAAAATTAATGAAAGGAATGATAAAAATGCAAATGGCCTCATGTCACAAACATGTTTTATGAGGAATACCTGGAATATGAAAATATTTAAACTTTTAATTTTAAAGATATTGAAGAATAACAACCCCTGGGGTCATTTTTGACCCCACTCATGCATCCTAGGGTTAACATGTAAATGACAACAGATGCAGAATGAATAGCAGGGACCTTTACAAAGTCAAAGATTTGTGAAGTGGTCCCCCATTACTTGTGTATAGATTTACAAGTCCAATCAAGTGCTTTTCCATGTGTCACACATACATACATACATTACAGTCAATTTAAAGAAGCTAGCCTAGTTATGTCACTTTTAGTAATAACATGGTTACAACAAGAGGCTTTGGTAGATTAGATTTTCATTAAGGGTTAACACTGAGACCACCCCTTCTTCTTTATAGGATTAGAGATTCCTGCTTTGAGCCTCAAGAGGATCTCTGGGACTTCATCCCTGGGACTGGACAAGGTGGCAGAAACCTACCCCACCAGAATGATAGTCCATCCTCCTCCCCTGGACTAAGCAGCTCGAAGTCAGAAGCAACAAAGCTACTCCCCGGAGATCCACATCTGGCCTAGATAACAACAAACAACCACCTACAGCTCACTCATAAATTGCCCAACTGCGTTTTGGCTATGCACAACCTTAGCAAATGGAAACTAGGAATTACTACCATTAAATGAACGCTAAAGCTTGGTTCTTCTTGTCCGTCTTAAACCTCTTGAATCCCACAACAATAGCTTGCCACAACTGAAACCGAGCCTGGCCTCCTCCTCATAGGATACTGGATAGTGATCCACCTCACCTCACCTGTTCCAAAAAACAGAAGAACAAGAATTATGTCGTATGAAAGCAAATTATACACATTGTATAACAATGTGATTTATTCACCTAGTGGCATTTAACATGGAGCCAGGCCACGTGTGCCTTCAACCTGAACGAAGGCCTTGCAGGTTAGTTCTAGTTGAATGTAGGCCATGTCTCCTTCCATCAGCACTACTTCAACTAGCACCTCTGTTAGGATCACGGGCTAAGGATATTGAAGAAAAACTTGATATTAGACTCTGTGATAAACTCTAAATTGCTCAACAGTATCAGCAGCCACACAATATATTACCAATGACAGCTTTAGGACTGATCAATTAACTCAATAGATTGTGAGATTGTAATATCAGTTAGGAGAATACGGCCAACAGACAGACTAGGGAACATTTAGGGCTTGTGCTCACTACAGGCCATTTATTATTTTACTATTGACCATAAAAACGGAATGTTATTTTTTAAAGCTCTAGAATTAATTACCTCTGGTGCGTGCTGTGGCCTTTGCCTTCTTGTCCTTTCCTTTCTTGCTTTTCTTTCCTTTCTTGCTTTTCTTTCCTTTCTTATTTTTCTTTTCTTTCCTTTCTTGCTTTTCTTTCCTTTCTTGCTTTTCTTTCCTCTCTTTCTATAACCCTATCTACTGCTGCTGCTGCTGGTCGAGCTGGAGTCGCTGTCACTTGAGTCGCAGCTGCTTGAGCTGCTGGATGCCGAGTAGTCCTCGTCAGAGGAGGACAGCCCTGGCTTCTTCTTGGCTGGTTTCGTGGCTGGTTTCGTTGCTGTAAAAATGCAATATGAACCACAGTACACATTTAGAAGAAACTTAAATTATTATTTGAAATTGCTGACCTCTACCACCTCCAAGTAATACACTAAACTAGAAGCACACACACACACACACACACACACACACACACACACACACACACACAGGCATGAGATGTTTGGGAACACTTGAATTAGGCCCATATCCCGGAAAAGTCTGTGTAATTTAGCCATATACAGAAATAGTCAATAGCGAAACCTGTTTTCTAATACCGGCTAAATGGGTCAGACAAAAATCCTAAAGGTTTCAACACTGAGGTAAAACTCTTCCCTGCTAGTATCATCCCTGTACTCATCTACCGGTATGTCTTGAAAGATTTCACCAATAACCCTGTTGTGACCATATTTCCCCATAATGACCACACAGCAAGACGTTTTTACATACTTAATGCTGGTATGTACAAACCCGGACCTTTGTCACCATGATAGCTGGGTATTTGCCATGCTTCCCATTCCGGCTGAAGCCCACTGAATCCTTGAATAGCTTGCCACAACTGAAACCGAGCCTGGCCTCCTCCTCATAGGATACTGGATAGTGATCCACCTCACCTCACCTGTTCCAAAAAACAGAAGAAAAACAATTATGTCGTATGAAAGCAAATACACATTGTATAACAATGTGATTTTGTCACATAGTGGCATTTAACATGGAGCCAGGCCACGTGTGCCTTCAACCTGAACGAAGGCCTTGCAGGTTAGTGCTAGTTGAATGTAGGCCATGTCTCCTTCCATCAGCACTACTTCAACTAGCACCTTTGTTAGGATCTCTGCTGGAAGCTAAACGGCAAACCATTTTTTAAACTTGTTGATCAATATCAAATGTCAATCATCATCATCGATTCTTTCAATTCTTGCACCCATTGATTGCCAAGGCCCGAGTTTCCCGAGTTATTACAGTACTCCCAGGCTGCCACAGCCCGAGTTTCCCGAGTTGGCAGCCATTTTGAAAAAAAAAAAAAAAAAAGTTTTTTTTTTTTTCAAAAACATTTTTTTATAAAAAAAAAATCCAAAAATGCCTAAAATGTATTAGGCATGATCGCAATCGCGAAATTGCATGTTTAGCCCCATAACAAACACATCTTTCAAAATGGCAAAATGTTTGTTTTGTCTGACTTTGAAGGCTTGTATCTCATGAATGCCTGAACGGATTTCCAAGCGTATTTTTTTGTTTGAAAGCTGTTAAAAAGTGCTACACATATGGTGCATATATGGTGCATGGGCGTGCACGATCCATGCACTAACGTGTACTAAAAATGTATCCGTGCACTAGAAATTTAGGAACGTGGCAGTGTTTGTTTTGTCTGACTTTGAAGGCTTCTATCTCATGAATGCCTGAACGGATTTCCAAGCGGATTTTTTTGTTTGAAAGCTGTTAAAAAGTACTACACATATGGTGCATATATGGTGCATGGGCGTGCACAAAAAATTGATCTGTGCACTAGAAACCCAACCTGCTCCCGGGTGCCGTCTACATTCCGGCCGTCAACCGAGTCTCCGGTGGTCACCAAACTATTCCTGGTTGTCACATAGTCTATTCCTATGAGCCACTATAAATAGAACTAATAATGAAAAAAAAAAACATCACAAGGATGCAACTGGGACGTATCATCAGTGATGTAGCCTGGGGTCGACGGGTGTTTCGGGTCTTGCAACATCATACACCCTTGCCCAGGTGACCCAGCCGGGATTGATCAAGTCCCGACTTACGTCCCAGTAGCTATCCACGATCAGTCCTATTAGGGAAAAACTCTAATACCACACTAGACGAGGTTTCTTAAGGCAGCTCAAAATATACAAGACCCTCCTGCAACATTTCAGGCCAATTGAGACTGCTTACGAAAGGCCACATCAAAATTAAACTATGTCATAATACTTTTGATGTATTGTTACTTATTACACACTGTCAAAACATGTTAAAAAAACACATCTTACATATTATTTTATAGCCTTTTTTTGCTGATTGTTGGTGATTAGTGGCCAAGCCACAAAACTTTAGAGAACATTATTGCGTGTGATTCCTTTATTGCTTTGTTAAATATAAATGATGGTTGGTACGGGTTGAACAGTCACAAATAAAGAAACATTCAAAGCCAGTAGGTGTTTTTGGAGCTTTTGTTTATGTTTTTGGAGAGTATTGTGTGTGGTAATATCAGTCAACCACAGTAAATACGAATTGGAAGGCAATAACACACCTTCTAATATCCTTTGGGATAAACATGTCAGTGTGTTCAAAAACATAGTTACAGCACTTTGGCTTTGTAATGTATAATAGGCGTTTCATTAAGTCACCTTCACTGTTTATGTTTTACTTTCCAAAGTCAGAGATAGGTTGTGGAGTGGTCTCTCCTTCAAGATATCACATGTAACTTTGACTATGCCACCTTGGGAGTTTCACCCAAGGAATCAATTAAAGTGCTACAGCAAACACCCTGAAAAAAAATCCATTTAAAACGACATGCAGTTATGCAGGCCTATCACATATTCTGAACACAACAAGCAGTTCTACATTCTAACACGTTGGATAATGTGTCCAATACAGCCTACTATGTGTCTTTTAACGCACATGTCCTTCACCACACCAGGTTGTGTTGTTCTGAAGGAGCAATCGTGTACAAATTAGGAACTTAAATGGCCTTGAATGTGTTTCAATGGCTCTGCTTGAATAACAACAAAAAGATAGATGTTATGTAAATGTCAGAACAATATGCAGAACGAATAGCAGGAATCATTACAAAGTCAAAGATAGTTTGTAAAGTGGCCCCCCATTAACTTTGTATAGATTTCTAAGTGGTACATCAAAATTGTACATCTTAACCTGTAGTTAAGTTAGCCTAAATGATGACATGTTTACAAAACAAAGGCTTCAGTAGATTAGACTTGCACTGTTAGATTTGACAATGCTATGGTGTCCTTTCCACCACACAAGGGTTAATAAGGAGAACATCCCTTCTTAGTGTGTGGTTGATAGGAGCTCTGTGGGTATGCTCATTTTTACACATTCCATTTAAAATGACATGCTGTGATGTAGGCCTATCACATATTCTGAACTTAACAAGCAGTTCTACATTCTAACACATTGGATAATGTGTCCAATATATCCTAATGTATGTCTTGATTATTTTGCTCTGGCCAAGAGTCTGGTCATTAAAACATCTCCATGAACTGTTTAGTAACAGCTGTGATGTTCTACAATGACATACTATGAGCCCAAAATACCAATCATGTGTCCTTCACCACACCAGGTTGTATTGTTCTGAAGGAATTTAGAGCAATTGTGTACAAATGAAGTTTATATAGGAACTTGAATGGCCTTGAATTTGTCTTAATGGCTCTGCTTGAATAACAAGATGGATATTAGAGACTCTTTCACACATGGGCACATCGATAGTTGGTTAACATGTAAATGAAACAGATGTAGAATGAATAGCATGGACCTTTACTAAGGCAAAGATAGTTTGTGAACTACACCATTACTTGTGTATAGATTTCCAAGTCCATTAACTGCTTTTCCATGTGTCATACATACATACATACATACATACAGACAGACAGACAGACAGACAGACAGACAGACAGACAGACAGACAGACAGACAGACAGACAGACAGACATTACAGTCAAGTTAAAGAAGCTAGCCTAGTTATGTCACAGGAGAGAAACCTTATGGATGTGATCATTGTGGACAACACTTTTCTGATATGTCCAACCTTAAAACACATCAGAAAATTCACACTGGAGAGAAATCCTATGTATGTGATCATTGTGGAAAACACTTCTCTCGAATGTCCAACCTTACAAAGCACCAGATAATTCACATGGGAGAAACCCACTTAACTTAAATACTTTATAATGAACTAGAGCGTACAATCCTGCAGAAACTGTGTGGGCTCTCTGAAAACCTGCACAAAGTATATTATGTGCTGTAGAAAATGTACACATTCTTCCTTCAATGGACTTTTTATTCAGTTCAAGCCCAAGCAGTAATATAAATGGTAAAACACAATGCATTTCCCAGTGTATTCTACGCTGTTCTGTTTAGAGAAAAAGTACAAACCATAACATTGTAACTGTGTAAAGCTGAACAGCTTGTGTTGTGTCAAACAAATGCAAGTATTATCATTTAGTATATGTCCCATTGCATCTACTGTTATGTTTTTTATTATGCTTCATACATCCAACCATATGACAGAAGGACATGCAAAATGATAGCAGCAACCTTTAGAGAACATATTGTGTGTGTATTCCTTTATTGCTTTGTTAAATGTAAATGATGGTTGGTAAAGATTGCGCAGTCACAAATAAAGACAACATTACAAGTCAATAGGCGTTTTTGGAGTTTTTGTTTATGTTTTTGGAGCTTTTGATTATAGGAGTATTGTGTGTTTGTGTGGTAATATCAGTCAACCACATGATATACAAAGTGGAAGGCAATGACAAGCCTTATAATATCATTTTGGATACACAAACATGTCAGTATGTCCAAAAACATAGTTACTGCACTTTGGCTTTTTAACACAGAATATGCGTTTCATTACGTCACCTGTGACACAATGTCAATGGAATCTAGGCAGCGTTGGTCAGAATTAATTCAGTGTGTGGTTAATTGGAGCTCCTTGGGTATGCTCATTTTTAAACATTCCAAAGAAAATGACATGCAGTGATGCAGGCCTATCACATATTCTGAACACAACATCAGTTCTACATTCTAACACGTTGGATAATCTGTCCAATATATTCTACTGTGTGTCTTTTTTTGCATGTGTCCTTCACTACATCAGTTGTTAGATTTGACCTGGACATGGTGTCCTCTCCACCACACAAGGGTTAATAATGAGAACATATACATCCCTTCTTAGTAAGTGGTTAATAAGAGCTCTGTGGGTATGCTCATTTCACACATTCCATTTAAAATGACATGCTCTGATGTAGGCGTATCACATATTCTGAACACAACAAGCAGTAGTTCTAATACATTGGATAATGTGTCCAATATTGAGAGCAAAGTGTGACAGCAAAGTGTGACACCTGCTGCACGCGTTTAGTAGACAGAGGGGGCGGGGCTTCAACAATTTCAGCTCGTCCCTATTGGCGGAAAAAAGGCCAAAGTCGTGTGAGTGTTTTAAAGTTGAAATCACGTTGCTAGGCAAAAGTATGTCAGAGTTATGTGTGAGAGCGAAGTAGTTTATTGCAAAAATGCATTGATTTTAATTGGGGTCATTTTTGACCCCACTCATGGAAGAGTGGGGTAGTGATACAAAAACTGCAATTTCTTAAAATTAATGAAAGGAATGATAAAAATGCAAATGGCCTCATGTCACAAACATGTTTTATGAGGAATACCTGGAATATGAAAATATTTAAACTTTTAATTTTAAAGATATTGAAGAATAACAACCCCTGGGGTCATTTTTGACCCCACTCATGCATCCTAGGGTTAACATGTAAATGACAGAACAGATGCAGAATGAATAGCAGGGACCTTTACAAAGTCAAAGATTTGTGAAGTGGTCCCCCATTACTTGTGTATAGATTTACAAGTCCAATCAAGTGCTTTTCCATGTGTCACACATACATACATACATTACAGTCAATTTAAAGAAGCTAGCCTAGTTATGTCACTTTTAGTAATAACATGGTTACAACAAGAGGCTTTGGTAGATTAGATTTTCATTAAGGGTTAACACTGAGACCACCCCTTCTTCTTTATAGGATTAGAGATTCCTGCTTTGAGCCTCAAGAGGATCTCTGGGACTTCATCCCTGGGACTGGACAAGGTGGCAGAAACCTACCCCACCAGAATGATAGTCCATCCTCCTCCCCTGGACTAAGCAGCTCGAAGTCAGAAGCAACAAAGCTACTCCCCGGAGATCCACATCTGGCCTAGATAACAACAAACAACCACCTACAGCTCACTCATAAATTGCCCAACTGCGTTTTGGCTATGCACAACCTTAGCAAATGGAAACTAGGAATTACTACCATTAAATGAACGCTAAAGCTTGGTTCTTCTTGTCCGTCTTAAACCTCTTGAATCCCACAACAATAGCTTGCCACAACTGAAACCGAGCCTGGCCTCCTCCTCATAGGATACTGGATAGTGATCCACCTCACCTCACCTGTTCCAAAAAACAGAAGAACAAGAATTATGTCGTATGAAAGCAAATTATACACATTGTATAACAATGTGATTTATTCACCTAGTGGCATTTAACATGGAGCCAGGCCACGTGTGCCTTCAACCTGAACGAAGGCCTTGCAGGTTAGTTCTAGTTGAATGTAGGCCATGTCTCCTTCCATCAGCACTACTTCAACTAGCACCTCTGTTAGGATCTCTGCTGGAAGCTAAACGGCAAACCATTTTTTAAACTTGTTGATCAATATCAATTGTCAATCATCATCATCATCGATTCTTTCAATTCTTGCACTTTATACCTGTAAAATGTGAGGTGTGTCGGGTGCCTTTTGGGGGGAAAAAAGAAAATGTTCAAGGGGCCCCACAATGAATTTCACATGTTTAATTGTTTCTTGTTTTTTGGTCTTCCCAGTGTCTCTTCCAGCCCCCCCCAAAAAAACATTCATTAACTCAAAGCCTTGCCTTTTGCTTCAGTGATTTTCTGAATGGGCGTGTCTGAACGGTACTCTTTTGAAATCGGTCCCTTGTTTATGTCACAGGGGACAAGGGGCTCATTTGCTGAGAGAGCTGAGAGAGCTGTAGAACTCCAGATAGGCCTGTGGGATGCTCCCATTTGTGCACAACGTAAAGTCCTTCTTGTTAGCGGCTAATTGTATTCATGTTATCCCCATGTCATTTAATCTCAATAACACCGTCGTGACCATATTTTCCCCATAATAACCGCGCAGCAAGACGTTTTCACATACTTAATGCTAAACGGCAAACCATTAAAAAAACCTGTTGATCGATATCAATTGTCAATCATCATCAATTCTTTCAATTATTGCACTTTATACCTGTAAAAGTACCCCAGTGAAACTATGGCTAAAAATCACACCCGTGTGAAGTGGAGCTGTGTGTGTGTGTGTGTGTGTGTGTGTGTGTGTGTGTGTGTGGATCATGTGTACCGATTTTTGTGACATTTGAAGAAAATATGTAGGAAAAGGAGCAAAAAGTGTGTTTTGGAGAAAATTCAAGATGGCGGAAAATCTATCATGGCGCAAATGGGCGTGGCCTATATGGGGAGATGCGTCATGGCCCAAGGAATCCAGGGAAAAAATATTTTTAATTTTCCGACCTACGGTTCAAGAGTTACAGGCCAAAACGTAAAGTGGGGTGTTATGGCGCCACCATGCGGCCAAATGACACAATTATTTTTTATTTAATCCTTGAAATCATTATGAACCTCCTCTCCAAGTCTTGAAACTCTAGCCCCTGTGGTTTGCGAGAGACAAATAATTGAATGTGAGTTTTTGCGATTCCCATTATAAGTCAATGGGGAAAATTAATTCACTAATAAATTAATATCAATTAAACTATAGAACCTTTCTCTTAGAAAAGTAATAGCCCACGATTCCCGAGTAAGCCGGTCGATTTGACATATGGCGCGAGTGTGTGGTGGCAAAACTGTGGGACTAGTGGCGTGCCGAAGTTTAGGAAGTTCAGGCTACATACACACAGACAGACACACAGACAGACAGACAGACAGACACACACACACACAGACCCACACAGCCACGTATAGGGAGCCTGTGTTTCACACAGCTCCAATAAGAGGATTGACGTGTACAACTTAACCAGTAAGTACTCACCCACAGTACAGCCTCTCTCTTCTTATTGCAGACATCACCTGGTATCTAACATAAAAAAAGAAAGGTTACAATGTGTTCCTGTACTGTGTTCCACATTCCTTTTGCCAAAAGGCAACAGCTTCCTGTCCTTCATTTTTTTGACTGCCTCTTTAATTACATCATTCTCATCAGTTTCATCTTGGCATTGTTTTGCAAAGTCAGAGAGTTTAGACCCGTTAGGATGCTGACTTAAAAGTTGCTTGTAGAGGAGGACAGCCCTGGCTTCTTCTTGGCTGGTTTCGTGGCTGGTTTCGTTGCTATAAAAATGCAATATGAACCACAGTACACATTTAGAAGAAACTTATATTATTATTTGAAATTGCTGACCTCTACCACCTCCAAGTAATACACTAAACTAGAAGCACACACACACACACACACACACACACACACACACACACACACACACACACACACACACACACACACACACACACACACACACAGGCATGAGATGTTTGGGAACACTTGAATTAGGCCCATATCCTGGAAAAGTCTGTGTAATTTAGCCATATACAGAAATAGTCAATAGCGAAACCTGTTTTCTAATACCGGCTAAATGGGTCAGACAAAAATCCTAAAGGTTTCAACACTGAGGTAAAACTATTCCCTGCTAGTATCATCCCTGTACTCATCTACCGGTATGTCTTGAAAGATTTCACCAATAACCCTGTTGTGACCATATTTCCCCATAATGACCACACAGCAAGACGTTTTTACATACTTAATGCTGGTATGTACAAACCCGGACCTTTGTCACCATGATAGCTGGGTATTTGCCATGCTTCCCATTCCGGCTGAAGCCCACTGAATCCTTGAATAGCTTGCCACAACTGAAACCGAGCCTGGCCTCCTCCTCATAGGATACTGGATAGTGATCCACCTCACCTCACCTGTTCCAAAAAACAGAAGAAAAACAATTATGTCGTATGAAAGCAAATACACATTGTATAACAATGTGATTTAGTCACATAGTGGCATTTAACATGGAGCCAGGCCACGTGTGCCTTCAACCTGAACGAAGGCCTTGCAGGTTAGTGCTAGTTGAATGTAGGCCATGTCTCCTTCCATCAGCACTACTTCAACTAGCACCTTTGTTAGGATCTCTGCTGGAAGCTAAACGGCAAACCATTTTTTAAACTTGTTGATCAATATCAATTGTCAATCATCATCATCGATTCTTTCAATTCTTGCACCCCATTGATTGCCAAGGCCCGAGTTTCCCGAGTTATTACAGTACTCCCAGGCTGCCACAGCCCGAGTTTCCCGAGTTGGCAGCCATTTTGAAAAAAAAAAAAAAAAAGTTTTTTTTTTTTTCAAAAACATTTTTTTATAAAAAAAAATCCAAAAATGCCTAAAATGTATTAGGCATGATCGCAATCGCGAAATTGCATGTTTAGCCCCATAACAAACACATCTTTCAAAATGGCAAAATGTTTGTTTTGTCTGACTTTGAAGGCTTGTATCTCATGAATGCCTGAACGGATTTCCAAGCGTATTTTTTTGTTTGAAAGCTGTTAAAAAGTACTACACATATGGTGCATATATGGTGCATGGGCGTGCACGATCCATGCACTAACGTGTACTAAAAATGTATCCGTGCACTAGAAATTTAGGAACGTGGCAGTGTTTGTTTTGTCTGACTTTGAAGGCTTCTATCTCATGAATGCCTGAACGGATTTCCAAGCGGATTTTTTTGTTTGAAAGCTGTTAAAAAGTACTACACATATGGTGCATATATGGTGCATGGGCGTGCACAAAAAATTGATCTGTGCACTAGAAACCCAACCTGCTCCCGGGTGCCGTCTACATTCCGGCCGTCAACCGAGTCTCCGGTGGTCACCAAACTATTCCTGGTTGTCACATAGTCTATTCCTATGAGCCACTATAAATAGAACTAATAATGAAAAAAAAAACATCACAAGGATGCAACTGGGACGTATCATCAGTGATGTAGCCTGGGGTCGACGGGTGTTTCGGGTCTTGCAACATCATACACCCTTGCCCAGGTGACCCAGCCGGGATTGATCAAGTCCCGACTTACGTCCCAGTAGCTATCCACGATCAGTCCTATTAGGGAAAAACTCTAATACCACACTAGACGAGGTTTCTTAAGGCAGCTCAAAATATACAAGACCCTCCTGCAACATTTCAGGCCAATTGAGACTGCTTACGAAAGGCCACATCAAAATTAAACTATGTCATAATACTTTTGATGTATTGTTACTTATTACACACTGTCAAAACATGTTAAAAAAACACATCTTACATATTATTTTATAGCCTTTTTTTGCTGATTGTTGGTGATTAGTGGCCAAGCCACAAAACTTTAGAGAACATTATTGCGTGTGATTCCTTTATTGCTTTGTTAAATATAAATGATGGTTGGTACGGGTTGAACAGTCACAAATAAAGAAACATTCAAAGCCAGTAGGTGTTTTTGGAGCTTTTGTTTATGTTTTTGGAGAGTATTGTGTGTGGTAATATCAGTCAACCACAGTAAATACGAATTGGAAGGCAATAACACACCTTCTAATATCCTTTGGGATAAACATGTCAGTGTGTTCAAAAACATAGTTACAGCACTTTGGCTTTGTAATGTATAATAGGCGTTTCATTAAGTCACCTTCACTGTTTATGTTTTACTTTCCAAAGTCAGAGATAGGTTGTGGAGTGGTCTCTCCTTCAAGATATCACATGTAACTTTGACTATGCCACCTTGGGAGTTTCACCCAAGGAATCAATTAAAGTGCTACAGCAAACACCCTGAAAAAAAATCCATTTAAAACGACATGCAGTTATGCAGGCCTATCACATATTCTGAACACAACAAGCAGTTCTACATTCTAACACGTTGGATAATGTGTCCAATACAGCCTACTATGTGTCTTTTAACGCACATGTCCTTCACCACACCAGGTTGTGTTGTTCTGAAGGAGCAATCGTGTACAAATTAGGAACTTAAATGGCCTTGAATGTGTTTCAATGGCTCTGCTTGAATAACAACAAAAAGATAGATGTTATGTAAATGTCAGAACAATATGCAGAACGAATAGCAGGAATCATTACAAAGTCAAAGATAGTTTGTAAAGTGGCCCCCCATTAACTTTGTATAGATTTCTAAGTGGTACATCAAAATTGTACATCTTAACCTGTAGTTAAGTTAGCCTAAATGATGACATGTTTACAAAACAAAGGCTTCAGTAGATTAGACTTGCACTGTTAGATTTGACAATGATATGGTGTCCTCTCCACCACACAAGGGTTAATAAGGAGAACATCCCTTCTTAGTGTGTGGTTGATAGGAGCTCTGTGGGTATGCTCATTTTTACACATTCCATTTAAAATGACATGCTGTGATGTAGGCCTATCACATATTCTGAACTTAACAAGCAGTTCTACATTCTAACACATTGGATAATGTGTCCAATATATCCTCATGTATGTCTTGATTATTTTGCTCTGGCCAAGAGTCTGGTCATTAAAACATCTCCATGAACTGTTTAGTAACAGCTGTGATGTTCTACAATGACATACTATGAGCCCAAAATACCAATCATGTGTCCTTCACCACACCAGGTTGTATTGTTCTGAAGGAATTTAGAGCAATTGTGTACAAATGAAGTTTATATAGGAACTTGAATGGCCTTGAATTTGTCTTAATGGCTCTGCTTGAATAACAAGATGGATATTAGAGACTCTTTCACACATGGGCACATCGATAGTTGGTTAACATGTAAATGAAACAGATGTAGAATGAATAGCATGGACCTTTACTAAGGCAAAGATAGTTTGTGAACTACACCATTACTTGTGTATAGATTTCCAAGTCCATTAACTGCTTTTCCATGTGTCATACATACATACATACATACATACATACATACAGACAGACAGACAGACAGACAGACAGACAGACAGACAGACAGACAGACAGACAGACAGACAGACATTACAGTCAAGTTAAAGAAGCTAGCCTAGTTATGTCACAGGAGAGAAACCTTATGGATGTGATCATTGTGGACAACACTTTTCTGATATGTCCAACCTTAAAACACATCAGAAAATTCACACTGGAGAGAAATCCTATGTATGTGATCATTGTGGAAAACACTTCTCTCGAATGTCCAACCTTACAAAGCACCAGATAATTCACATGGGAGAAACCCACTTAACTTAAATACTTTATAATGAACTAGAGCGTACAATCCTGCAGAAACTGTGTGGGCTCTCTGAAAACCTGCACAAAGTATATTATGTGCTGTAGAAAATGTACACATTCTTCCTTCAATGGACTTTTTATTCAGTTCAAGCCCAAGCAGTAATATAAATGGTAAAACACAATGCATTTCCCAGTGTATTCTACGCTGTTCTGTTTAGAGAAAAAGTACAAACCATAACATAGTAACTGTGTAAAGCTGAACAGCTTGTGTTGTGTCAAACAAATGCAAGTATTATCATTTAGTATATGTCCCATTGCATCTACTGTTATGTTTTTTATTATGCTTCATACATCCAACCATATGACAGAAGGACATGCAAAATGATAGCAGCAACCTTTAGAGAACATATTGTGTGTGTATTCCTTTATTGCTTTGTTAAATGTAAATGATGGTTGGTAAAGATTGCGCAGTCACAAATAAAGACAACATTACAAGTCAATAGGCGTTTTTGGAGTTTTTGTTTATGTTTTTGGAGCTTTTGATTATAGGAGTATTGTGTGTTTGTGTGGTAATATCAGTCAACCACATGATATACAAAGTGGAAGGCAATGACAAGCCTTATAATATCATTTTGGATACACAAACATGTCAGTATGTCCAAAAACATAGTTACTGCACTTTGGCTTTTTAACACAGAATATGCGTTTCATTACGTCACCTGTGACACAATGTCAATGGAATCTAGGCAGCGTTGGTCAGAATTAATTCAGTGTGTGGTTAATTGGAGCTCCTTGGGTATGCTCATTTTTAAACATTCCAAAGAAAATGACATGCAGTGATGCAGGCCTATCACATATTCTGAACACAACATCAGTTCTACATTCTAACACGTTGGATAATCTGTCCAATATATTCTACTGTGTGTCTTTTTTTGCATGTGTCCTTCACTACATCAGTTGTTAGATTTGACCTGGACATGGTGTCCTCTCCACCACACAAGGGTTAATAATGAGAACATATACATCCCTTCTTAGTAAGTGGTTAATAAGAGCTCTGTGGGTATGCTCATTTCACACATTCCATTTAAAATGACATGCTCTGATGTAGGCGTATCACATATTCTGAACACAACAAGCAGTAGTTCTAATACATTGGATAATGTGTCCAATATTATCTGTTCTACATTCTAACACAGCACACCCACATAACACAGTTCATAAACAGTGCACAGAGAACACATGCTATGTACTGTTGCGTTGACTGGGATCCCAGCAGTGTTGATCAGAATTATTAGTTTACACTTTGTTTACACTTTCCATGTATACCAACATGCTGTGATGTAGGCATATCAAATATTGAGAACACAACGTTTAGTGATACAATGTTTGCAAAACAAATGCTTCTGTAGATTAGAATTTCCCTGTTAGATTTGACCTGGATATGGTAAATGTATGTATTGTATTCTCAAATCTAAATATCTGAGTGGTTGTTTAGGCTAAAACTTGTATAACAAGCAGTTCTACATTCTAGCACATTGGGTAATGTGTCCATTATAGCCTAATGTTTGTCTTGTTTTTTGCTCTGGCCAAGAGCCTGGTCATTAAAACACCTCCATGAACTGTTTAGTAACAGCTGTGATGTTCTACAATGACACTATGAGCCCAATCATGTGTCCTTAACCACACCAGGTTGTATTGTTCTGAAGGAATTAGAGTAATCATGTACACATTAAGTTTCTATAGAACTTGAATGGCCTTGAATGTGTCTTAATGGCTCTGCTTGAATAACTAGATGGAGATGAGACTCTCTTTCACACATGGGCACATTGATAGTTGTTTAACATGTAAATGACAGAACAGATGCAGAATGAATAGCAGGGACCTTTACAAAGTCAAAGATTTGTGAAGTGGTCCCCCATTACTTGTGTATAGATTTACAAGTCCAATCAAGTGCTTTTCCATGTGTCACACATACATACATACATTACAGTCAATTTAAAGAAGCTAGCCTAGTTATGTCACTTTTAGTAATAACATGGTTACAACAAGAGGCTTTGGTAGATTAGATTTTCATTAAGGGTTAACACTGAGACCACCCCTTCTTCTTTATAGGATTAGAGATTCCTGCTTTGAGCCTCAAGAGGATCTCTGGGACTTCATCCCTGGGACTGGACAAGGTGGCAGAAACCTACCCCACCAGAATGATAGTCCATCCTCCTCCCCTGGACTAAGCAGCTCGAAGTCAGAAGCAACAAAGCTACTCCCCGGAGATCCACATCTGGCCTAGATAACAACAAACAACCACCTACAGCTCACTCATAAATTGCCCAACTGCGTTTTGGCTATGCACAACCTTAGCAAATGGAAACTAGGAATTACTACCATTAAATGAACGCTAAAGCTTGGTTCTTCTTGTCCGTCTTAAACCTCTTGAATCCCACAACAATAGCTTGCCACAACTGAAACCGAGCCTGGCCTCCTCCTCATAGGATACTGGATAGTGATCCACCTCACCTCACCTGTTCCAAAAAACAGAAGAACAAGAATTATGTCGTATGAAAGCAAATTATACACATTGTATAACAACGTGATTTATTCACCTAGTGGCATTTAACATGGAGCCAGGCCACGTGTGCCTTCAACCTGAACGAAGGCCTTGCAGGTTAGTTCTAGTTGAATGTAGGCCATGTCTCCTTCCATCAGCACTACTTCAACTAGCACCTCTGTTAGGATCTCTGCTGGAAGCTAAACGGCAAACCATTTTTTAAACTTGTTGATCAATATCAATTGTCAATCATCATCATCATCGATTCTTTCAATTCTTGCACTTTATACCTGTAAAATGTGAGGTGTGTCGGGTGCCTTTTGGGGGGAAAAAAGAAAATGTTCAAGGGGCCCCACAATGAATTTCACATGTTTAATTGTTTCTTGTTTTTTGGTCTTCCCAGTGTCTCTTCCAGCCCCCCCCAAAAAAACATTCATTAACTCAAAGCCTTGCCTTTTGCTTCAGTGATTTTCTGAATGGGCGTGTCTGAACGGTACTCTTTTGAAATCGGTCCCTTGTTTATGTCACAGGGGACAAGGGGCTCATTTGCTGAGAGAGCTGAGAGAGCTGTAGAACTCCAGATAGGCCTGTGGGATGCGGAAGTGGAGCTGTGTGTGTGTGTGTGTGTGTGTGTGTGTGTGTGTGTGTGGATCATGTGTACCGATTTTTGTGACATTTGAAGAAAGGAAAAGGAGCAAAAAGTGTGTTTTGGAGAAAATTCAAGATGGCGGAAAATCTATCATGGCGCAAATGGGCGTGGCCTATATGGGGAGATGCGTCATGGCCCAAGGAATCCAGGGAAAAAATATTTTTAATTTTCCGACCTACGGTTCAAGAGTTACAGGCCAAAACGTAAAGTGGGGTGTTATGGCGCCACCATGCGGCCAAATGACACAATTATTTTTTATTTAATCCTTGAAATCATTATGAACCTCCTCTCCAAGTCTTGAAACTCTAGCCCCTGTGGTTTGCGAGAGACAAATAATTGAATGTGAGTTTTTGTGATTCCCATTATAAGTCAATGGGGAAAATTAATTCACTAATAAATTAATATCAATTAAACTATAGAACCTTTCTCTTAGAAAAGTAATAGCCCACGATTCCCGAGTAAGCCGGTCGATTTGACATATGGCGCGAGTGTGTGGTGGCAAAACTGTGGGACTAGTGGCGTGCCGAAGTTTAGGAAGTTCAGGCTACATACACACAGACAGACACACAGACAGACAGACAGACACACACACACACAGACCCACACAGCCACGTATAGGGAGCCTGTGTTTCACACAGCTCCAATAAGAGGATTGACGTGTACAACTTAACCAGTAAGTACTCACCCACAGTACAGCCTCTCTCTTCTTATTGCAGACATCACCTGGTATCTAACATAAAAAAAGAAAGGTTACAATGTGTTCCTGTACTGTGTTCCACATTCCTTTTGCCAAAAGGCAACAGCTTCCTGTCCTTCATTTTTTTGACTGCCTCTTTAATTACATCATTCTCATCAGTTTCATCTTGGCATTGTTTTGCAAAGTCAGAGAGTTTAGACCCGTTAGGATGCTGACTTAAAAGTTGCTTGTAGACCTCGGGGTCACCAATCGCCAGTTCGGCTATGGCTGCTGTACAGACAATGGTGTTGCGGTCCACCCCAACCACGTCGAGGGCTGCAGCCATGGACCCCCTCGGAGCAGATGTGACTTATAAGGATTGGAATGTGACCTGAGGGCAGCTGCCTTTTGCAAGGCCTTCAGAACGCGCTCATATCTGGCCACCACTTCGTCCGGGTCACGGGCTAAGGATATTGAAGAAAAACTTGATATTAGACTCTGTGATAAACTCTAAATTGCTCAACAGTATCAGCAGCCACACAATATATTACCAATGACAGCTTTAGGACTGATCAATTAACTCAATAGATTGTGAGATTGTAATATCAGTTAGGAGAATACGGCCAACAGACAGACTAGGGAACATTTAGGGCTTGTGCTCACTACAGGCCATTTATTATTTTACTATTGACCATAAAAACGGAATGTTATTTTTTAAAGCTCTAGAATTAATTACCTCTGGTGCGTGCTGTGGCCTTTGCCTTCTTGTCCTTTCCTTTCTTGCTTTTCTTTCCTTTCTTGCTTTTCTTTCCTTTCTTATTTTTCTTTTCTTTCCTTTCTTGCTTTTCTTTCCTTTCTTGCTTTTCTTTCCTCTCTTTCTATAACCCTATCTACTGCTGCTGCTGCTGGTCGAGCTGGAGTCGCTGTCACTTGAGTCGCAGCTGCTTGAGCTGCTGGATGCCGAGTAGTCCTCGTCAGAGGAGGACAGCCCTGGCTTCTTCTTGGCTGGTTTCGTGGCTGGTTTCGTTGCTGTAAAAATGCAATATGAACCACAGTACACATTTAGAAGAAACTTAAATTATTATTTGAAATTGCTGACCTCTACCACCTCCAAGTAATACACTAAACTAGAAGCACACACACACACACACACACACACACACACACACACACACACACACACACACACACACACACACACACACACACACAGGCATGAGATGTTTGGGAACACTTGAATTAGGCCCATATCCCGGAAAAGTCTGTGTAATTTAGCCATATACAGAAATAGTCAATAGCGAAACCTGTTTTCTAATACCGGCTAAATGGGTCAGACAAAAATCCTAAAGGTTTCAACACTGAGGTAAAACTCTTCCCTGCTAGTATCATCCCTGTACTCATCTACCGGTATGTCTTGAAAGATTTCACCAATAACCCTGTTGTGACCATATTTCCCCATAATGACCACACAGCAAGACGTTTTTACATACTTAATGCTGGTATGTACAAACCCGGACCTTTGTCACCATGATAGCTGGGTATTTGCCATGCTTCCCATTCCGGCTGAAGCCCACTGAATCCTTGAATAGCTTGCCACAACTGAAACCGAGCCTGGCCTCCTCCTCATAGGATACTGGATAGTGATCCACCTCACCTCACCTGTTCCAAAAAACAGAAGAAAAACAATTATGTCGTATGAAAGCAAATACACATTGTATAACAATGTGATTTAGTCACATAGTGGCATTTAACATGGAGCCAGGCCACGTGTGCCTTCAACCTGAACGAAGGCCTTGCAGGTTAGTGCTAGTTGAATGTAGGCCATGTCTCCTTCCATCAGCACTACTTCAACTAGCACCTTTGTTAGGATCTCTGCTGGAAGCTAAACGGCAAACCATTTTTTAAACTTGTTGATCAATATCAATTGTCAATCATCATCATCGATTCTTTCAATTCTTGCACCCATTGATTGCCAAGGCCCGAGTTTCCCGAGTTATTACAGTACTCCCAGGCTGCCACAGCCCGAGTTTCCCGAGTTGGCAGCCATTTTGAAAAAAAAAAAAAAAAAAAGTTTTTTTTTTTTTTCAAAAACATTTTTTTATAAAAAAAAAATCCAAAAATGCCTAAAATGTATTAGGCATGATCGCAATCGCGAAATTGCATGTTTAGCCCCATAACAAACACATCTTTCAAAATGGCAAAATGTTTGTTTTGTCTGACTTTGAAGGCTTGTATCTCATGAATGCCTGAACGGATTTCCAAGCGTATTTTTTTGTTTGAAAGCTGTTAAAAAGTACTACACATATGGTGCATATATGGTGCATGGGCGTGCACGATCCATGCACTAACGTGTACTAAAAATGTATCCGTGCACTAGAAATTTAGGAACGTGGCAGTGTTTGTTTTGTCTGACTTTGAAGGCTTCTATCTCATGAATGCCTGAACGGATTTCCAAGCGGATTTTTTTGTTTGAAAGCTGTTAAAAAGTACTACACATATGGTGCATATATGGTGCATGGGCGTGCACAAAAAATTGATCTGTGCACTAGAAACCCAACCTGCTCCCGGGTGCCGTCTACATTCCGGCCGTCAACCGAGTCTCCGGTGGTCACCAAACTATTCCTGGTTGTCACATAGTCTATTCCTATGAGCCACTATAAATAGAACTAATAATGAAAAAAAAAAACATCACAAGGATGCAACTGGGACGTATCATCAGTGATGTAGCCTGGGGTCGACGGGTGTTTCGGGTCTTGCAACATCATACACCCTTGCCCAGGTGACCCAGCCGGGATTGATCAAGTCCCGACTTACGTCCCAGTAGCTATCCACGATCAGTCCTATTAGGGAAAAACTCTAATACCACACTAGACGAGGTTTCTTAAGGCAGCTCAAAATATACAAGACCCTCCTGCAACATTTCAGGCCAATTGAGACTGCTTACGAAAGGCCACATCAAAATTAAACTATGTCATAATACTTTTGATGTATTGTTACTTATTACACACTGTCAAAACATGTTAAAAAAACACATCTTACATATTATTTTATAGCCTTTTTTTGCTGATTGTTGGTGATTAGTGGCCAAGCCACAAAACTTTAGAGAACATTATTGCGTGTGATTCCTTTATTGCTTTGTTAAATATAAATGATGGTTGGTACGGGTTGAACAGTCACAAATAAAGAAACGTTCAAAGCCAGTAGGTGTTTTTGGAGCTTTTGTTTATGTTTTTGGAGAGTATTGTGTGTGGTAATATCAGTCAACCACAGTAAATACGAATTGGAAGGCAATAACACACCTTCTAATATCCTTTGGGATAAACATGTCAGTGTGTTCAAAAACATAGTTACAGCACTTTGGCTTTGTAATGTATAATAGGCGTTTCATTAAGTCACCTTCACTGTTTATGTTTTACTTTCCAAAGTCAGAGATAGGTTGTGGAGTGGTCTCTCCTTCAAGATATCACATGTAACTTTGACTATGCCACCTTGGGAGTTTCACCCAAGGAATCAATTAAAGTGCTACAGCAAACACCCTGAAAAAAAATCCATTTAAAACGACATGCAGTTATGCAGGCCTATCACATATTCTGAACACAACAAGCAGTTCTACATTCTAACACGTTGGATAATGTGTCCAATACAGCCTACTATGTGTCTTTTAACGCACATGTCCTTCACCACACCAGGTTGTGTTGTTCTGAAGGAGCAATCGTGTACAAATTAGGAACTTAAATGGCCTTGAATGTGTTTCAATGGCTCTGCTTGAATAACAACAAAAAGATAGATGTTATGTAAATGTCAGAACAATATGCAGAACGAATAGCAGGAATCATTACAAAGTCAAAGATAGTTTGTAAAGTGGCCCCCCATTAACTTTGTATAGATTTCTAAGTGGTACATCAAAATTGTACATCTTAACCTGTAGTTAAGTTAGCCTAAATGATGACATGTTTACAAAACAAAGGCTTCAGTAGATTAGACTTGCACTGTTAGATTTGACAATGCTATGGTGTCCTTTCCACCACACAAGGGTTAATAAGGAGAACATCCCTTCTTAGTGTGTGGTTGATAGGAGCTCTGTGGGTATGCTCATTTTTACACATTCCATTTAAAATGACATGCTGTGATGTAGGCCTATCACATATTCTGAACTTAACAAGCAGTTCTACATTCTAACACATTGGATAATGTGTCCAATATATCCTAATGTATGTCTTGATTATTTTGCTCTGGCCAAGAGTCTGGTCATTAAAACATCTCCATGAACTGTTTAGTAACAGCTGTGATGTTCTACAATGACATACTATGAGCCCAAAATACCAATCATGTGTCCTTCACCACACCAGGTTGTATTGTTCTGAAGGAATTTAGAGCAATTGTGTACAAATGAAGTTTATATAGGAACTTGAATGGCCTTGAATTTGTCTTAATGGCTCTGCTTGAATAACAAGATGGATATTAGAGACTCTTTCACACATGGGCACATCGATAGTTGGTTAACATGTAAATGAAACAGATGTAGAATGAATAGCATGGACCTTTACTAAGGCAAAGATAGTTTGTGAACTACACCATTACTTGTGTATAGATTTCCAAGTCCATTAACTGCTTTTCCATGTGTCATACATACATACATACATACATACATACAGACATACAGACATACAGACAGACAGACATTACAGTCAAGTTAAAGAAGCTAGCCTAGTTATGTCACTTTTAGTAAGTTTAGTATACAATGGTTACAAAAAGAGGCTTCAGTAGATTAGACTTTCATTAGATCTGTACCTGGTCTCGTCTCCACCACACAATGGTTAATAAGGAGAACATATACATCCCTTCTTATTTAGGATTAGAGATTCCTGCTTTGAGACTGAGTGTCTGTTCTTTTTCTTTTCAGATTGTTGAATCCTGTAGACACTGTACATTATATTCATGTAATTTATTGCATTTGTCACAAAGTTTATTTTCATGCATATATTCAAAGATATATACCTATGTTATTGTTATAGAGATAGCTTAATGTATTGGTATTTTTGTCATAGAGAGATAGATGGTGTTGTTAGAATGTGGTTGGTCAGTGGTTTCCCATTACCTTTTGATAATCAAAGTCCATAAAGTGGAATGACCATGTGCCAAATACATTGCATATATTCAATATGTACTATTGATGGAGTCCATATAAGTTATCATATATATATATATTATATATATACATATATATATATATGTTTTAGTAATGACATGTAAACAAAACAACATGATTGGATAGACCAGGCTTCCTTTCTGTCTCCCTATTATAGGGATACTCTAATAGCTGAACCTGTGGGAAACATTACAACAATGGCAAGGGAGCAGTTGATAAAATGACAACATTAATGACACTTGATAACTTCTGTGTTTCATTGGTACCTTATATTGTTGATCTTAACAACTGACACTGTTTTCTGACAAATTAAACATAGCCTATTGATATCTTTGTCATAGATGATGTTGTTGCCACTTTTGTAGAAGGTTGCATAGAGCATGTCTGGGGGGAGGAGGGAGGGGTGGAGCACAGTATGTTAGATTGTGATTGGTGGAGAGATGGTTCTATTGTTGTCTTTGGCCAGAGCAGTCAGTGTTTTCACCCCAGACTCTCTAGTATAAGAAGAGTTGGTCTGTTTCATTTCTCCACAAGTCTTCCAGGATATCAATCATTTCTTGTCAGATCTGACTGTGGACTCCAGACTTCAGGATACGATGAACTCTGTCAAACTCAACTCTGCTGAACAGGAGGAAAACAAAGACCTTGGTATGTTACTTACTCTACCTCAATTTACCCTGTTGGTTTTCCTCAATATTCTTTTTATTCTCAATATGCCATTTGTTTCATTGTAATTCAACCTTTAACTCTGTTGTAGATTAGATAGATTTTCATGAACATGGGTCCTCAATAATGATAAAATAGCACAATAGTTGTCTATTCTGTCCGTGTGGAGGGATTCAGAGGGATGTGGTCATTTCAGAAACATGCCTACTAGTGACATCATCGATAGGGAATTCAAGAAACGGCAGGCTTTCTATTTATGACAAGTTAACATGATATACGGATGGATGAATGACATGGATGCAAACCATTTTTCTTACCTGCAGTGATATATTTTTGCCATTTTATTGTGAACTTTTGTCTGGACCAATTATATCAAGAAGAGGAAGAGGTTTAAAAATGGCGAACTTGTCCTATAACAACTTTTCTTTTCTTTTTTTTTTTCAATCCAGTGTTGCATCATCAGCCTGGCCTCCCTGTACTACCAGAGGTGAATGTAAAAAGAAGGTTGGTTAAGCAAAAACAACACAGCTGTGATCAGTGTGGAAAACACTTCCCTAGCATCTCCAAACTTAAAACACACCAAATAATTCACACTGGAGAGAAACAATATGGCTGTGATCAGTGTGGACAACACTTCTCTAAAATGTCCAACCTTAAAATCCACCAGAGAATTCACACTGGAGAGAAACCCTATGGATGTGATCATTGTGGACAACACTTCTCTAAAATGTCCAACCTTAAAACCCACCAGAGAATTCACACTGGAGAGAAACCCTATGGGTGTGATCAGTGTGGACAACACTTCTCTCAAATGTCAAACCTTAAAACACATCAGAAAATCCACACCGGGGAGAAACCATATGGATGTGATGAGTGTGGAAAACACTTCTCTGTAATGTCCAGCCTTAAAACCCACCAGAGAATTCACACGGGAGAGAAACCCTATGGATGTGATCAGTGTGGACAACACTTCTCTGATATGTCCAGTCATAAAAAGCACCAGAGAATTCACACTGGAGAGAACCCATATGGATGTGATGAGTGTGGACAAACCTTCTCTCAAATGTCAAACCTTAAAACACATCAGAAAATCCACACCGGGGAGAAACCCCATGAATGTGATCAGTGTGGACAACACTTCTCTAGATTCTCTAGCCTTAAACACCACCAGAGAATTCTCACCGGAGAGAAAGGATGCAAGATCAGTGTAGACAATAAAAAATGAAGGGCCTTAAAAGCCACCAGAAAATTCACACAACGTTTTTAGTCAATTAAATACTTCAGAATTGACAAGGTTGACAAACACACATGGTTTAGACTGTTCCTTTGTGGTCATTGTGGAAGGAGTTTTACTACTTCAGGCACCCGCACATGTCATGAGCGCACTCATAAGAAAGACGCATCTGATTGGTGTGATCAGTAGGACAACAACTTATAGAGAGGGTGATTAACATCACCACATCAACATAACCATGTCTAGCATATAAAGACACGATTGAATCCAGACAACAGAGTATCGGCGAGACCGGAAGATTGACCGGGTTCTTCTGCACGCACCGCACTGCTGTCCATCTGCTTAGAATATAGATTCATTTTGCTCTTGCTTATCTCATTATTAATTCCATACCGCTTTAGATAAATATTGTGCCTTGCTCTGCTATCGCTATATAAGAACTGTGTAATTATAATTAGTCCCTATTGCCGTAGATATATTTAAGCCGTTATTTTGTGTTTCAAAGTAGTTGATTATAATGGTTTAACCACCCAGCGCGCTAAGCACTGTTGCACTTTAATTTAGTGTTAACGCTAAGGGAGGAGATTCTGATATATGGTTTTATTGTTGGGTTTGTAGGTTTTTTAGATTAGAGGCGCCGTAGGAGGGATAGGTTTACTTTTATTTTATTTTTGAACATTGTATTTTATGGCGTATAGAAGCCCCTGTACTTAGCTTATAAAAAAATGTTATACTTTTCTATTTATGTGTCCTGGTCCAGTCTCTCAAAGGTTATATTGCTCTGGTATTTGCACGTATACGAACCTGTGGTCCTTGGGTACAAAAGGTACTGTTATCCAGTGAACCTTTTCCTCTTTTATAGAGGTGGCTTTGTCGGAAAGTTCTATGATTATATGGGGTATGCTAATGATAATATCTAAATAATACACTTTGACAAAAACGTATAACTTCATTATTTATTGGCAGAAACTCAGTAATTACATTTGAAGGTTTGACAAGGGTACCAGTTTTAATACTGGCTGTTAATGAGAGTCGGGTCACCCTTACATAAATGTCAGAACAATATGAAGAATGAATAGCAGGAATCATTACAAAGTCAAAGATAGTTTGCAAAGTGGCCCCCCATTACCTTTGTATAGATTTTTAAGTGGTACATTAAAATTGTACATTTTGATTTGATTTTATTAAGGATTCCCATTAGCTGTTGCCGTAGCAGCCAGCTAGTCTTAACCTGTAGTCAAGTTAGCCTAGCTAAATCACTTTAAATGATGACATGTTTACAAAACAAAGGCTTCAGTATATTAGACTTGCACTAGACATGGATTATATTTGACAAGGACATGGTGTCCTCTCCACCACACAAGGGTTAATAAGGAGAACATCCCTTCTTAGTGTGTGGTTGATAGGAGCTCTGTGGATATGCTCATGTTTACACAATCCATTTAACCCTTAAGTGCTGTTCGGGTCATTTTGACCCGTTTTACATTTTCATTTGGAAAAAAAAGGTAGAAGTTAAAAATGTTTCCACCTGAAACTCACTGGCCTTAAAGATTCTTCTGAGATGAACATGTAAAAAAAATATTTTTGCACTACACCCATGCTACACCCCCCTCATATTTTTTGAACCTTAAGTGCTGTTCGGGTCATTTTGACCCGGAAGCACAGAAATACACAGTATTATGCCAAAACACAGACACACAGTCACCCCCACTTCTAACACCCCCCTTCCGAAGCCCCATTCTGAACCCTCCCCCCCTTCCTATAAGCATGAGCAATATTGCCCAGTATTAAATGAAGTGTTTTTTTTACATGGATTTCAGCTAAATCAGTAAAAACGCCTAGCTCTTTCAGTGTTTAATGTGATATAGCAAAGCAGAAATGCAAACATTTACAAAATATATCATATGAATTGTTTGGTATTGAGTCAAAGTCAATGTATCATGATGATTTGTTAAGTTAAAATTTATATTAGTGTTGTTTTTTTAAACCAAATATCCACCGGGTCAAAATGACCCGAACAGAACGAAGGTGTAGTGAATCTGAACAGAACTTAAGGGTTAAAATGACATGCTGTGGTGTAGGCCTATCACATATTCTGAACTTAACAAGCAGTTCTACATTCTAACACATTGAATAATGTGTCCAATATAGCCTAATGTGTGTCTTGATTATTTTGCTCTGGCCAAGAGTCTGGTCATTAAAACATCTCCACGAACTGTTTAGTAACAGCTGTGATGTTCTAGCCTGATAAATCAGTCCGCACATCACCACCCCCTGTTGGTGGGTGGTGTGTGTGTGATAGAGTCTGACGCTTGCAGTCAGGCTAGTGATGTTCTACAATGACACACTATGAGCCCAAAATACCAATCATGTGTCCTTCACCACACCAGGTTGTATTGTTCTGAAGGAATTTAAAGCAATTGTGTACAAATGAAGTTTCTAAAGGGACTTGAATGGCCTTGAATGTGTCTTAATGGCTCTGCTTGAATAACAAGATGGAGATGAGAGACTCACACATGGGCACATCGATAGTTGGTTAACATGTAAATGAAAGAACAGATGCAGAATGAATAGCAGGGACCTTTACAAAGTCAAAGATAGTTTTTGAAGTGGTCAAAAAACATTACTTGTGCATAGATTTCCAAGTCTGTTAAGTGCTTTTTCATGTGTCATACATACATTACAGTCAAGTTAAAGAAGCTATAGCCTAGTTATGTAACTTTTAGTAATAAATGGTTAAAAAAAGAGGCTTTGGTAGATTAGACTTTCATTAGATCTGGACATGGTCTCCTCTCCCCCACACAAGGGTTAATAATGAGAACTCTTCTTTAGGATTAGAGATTCCTGCTTTGAGCCTGGGAGTCAAAATTCACACTGGAGAGAAAACATTTGAATGTGTGATCAATTTGGACCACCAGAATTTGTTTTACAGTGAATAAACCCTTGTTATGTGTGGAAAAGCTTTTAGTCAATTAAATTGTTCAGCCATTCACAAGGTTGTACACACAGGGTTTAAACTGTTCCCTTGTGGTCATTGTGTCATTATGTCACTTTTAGTAATAAATGGTTACAAAAAGAGGCTTTGGTATGTAGCACTGGCCCTTTAAGAGAGCAGTGCATAAAGGGCTGGTTAGGGTTTGAGGCCCTCCATTTGCCAGAAGCCTGACAAACAGTGTTTGGACCTGGAGGCATGGGTGGTGCAGCATAGCAGTTGGTAAGGAATATTCTACTAAATGGGGGGGTTTTATTGTTATATTGGACATAGTTTAATAAGTTGTATATTCTGATTACAGACTTGGGCAGGTTGCTGATGGGAAAGGAATTTGGGAATACTGAACAGTGCCTGAGTCAGGGTAGGGAAATGGGTTCTGGGAGGGTATTTCATATGTGAACACAGTTTTAACTATTGCCTAATTGTTTGCTATGCTGTGCTTCACAGAGCCTCCAGGTCTAACTGGGTTGTTTAACCATACACCCTGTGGTTGTGCAGCGAGAGTGAGAATACAGTATATTGACGGGGTATGTTTTAATTTGTATTTTATATAATATGCATTGGTTATAATGAATTGTAATGAATGTTTTTATGGAAGGGTAACCAGATTTATCTATATCTCCTGTAGGAGCTGAACCGCATTCACTGTTTTTCCCACGTGCCACAAATATACTGTAGTGACTGGGATAATAGGACTATGTGCCATATTAGGGTCAGAGTGACAGACATACTGGGCCATCCTTTCATTTGATTTGTTTGCTGTGTTTATTTGATTTACTTTATTTACTCGAATTACTTTATTTACTCGAATTACTTTATTTACTTTATTTACTCTAATTACTTTATTTACTTTACTCGAATTACTTTATTTACTCCAATTACTTGATTTACTTGAATTACTTTATTTGAGTTTTGCGTGCTTTGATTTGTTTTGTTTGCAATGTTGATTTAGTTTAGAGGCTCCAGTAGGCCCTAACTCAAAACCCCAACTATACCCATTTGTCCTCGGGCTTAGTCCCATTTCAAGGTTTCCTAGGATATATATATATTGCTGACTAACCCCCTTTCTTTCTGTAAATCAACTATTTACTATTTTGATACTTGTAATAAAACGTGACACTTTTGATACATCAGCCTCTGGTTCTGTTCATTCTGAACCCGTACCTATTGGGGAACCTGTTACCTTGTCTAGCCTATACAGTATATGGTGAATGTATTTAAAGGATCCCTCACTCCTATTTGTGAGGGTGGCGTTGTCAGTACATAATTGAGCCCTTGCTACATTTGGCGTTGTCGCGCAGGGTTTAGAGGCTGGTGTTCTTTGTGTTTCGTTTTTTCTTTTGGCCCAGTATTGATAGTTTAGTAGTCCTACAGTATATGGCACACGAACGGTTGTGGGAAAAACAGTGATTGGCACCAGGAGTATCAGACAGCTGTGGACCGGTGGCAGTGGGAGTGTCAACAGACATCGTTGCGCCAAGAAGAACAGCCCTGGTACTGGTGTGTGTGTGGTCCCATCTAAGAGACTATGAATGAAGCAGTGGACAGTATGGACGATCTACGTGCCCTGATTGAGCAGGTACGCCAGCTTAAGGCTGAAAATGAACTGTTGAAGACAAATGCTAATACAGTGCCAGGGTCACCTGCAAGTGGAGTTCATCCTCCTAGTACCCAAATGACTGAGTCAATACCAGGCACATCTACTGCTGAATCTTATGCTCCCAATGTCACAAGTGGGGCCACCCATACTCGATGTGTTTATGTCCCCAGAGAAAGAAAATGTCCAAAGTGTTCTGGTAAATTGTCAATTGATTTATTAACTGTAGATCAGTGGGTAGCAGAAGCAAGGAGGAGTCTAGAGGTTAGACCTATGTCTCTAGCGGAACAACTCTTGTTTTTGTATGACCACTTAGAGGGCGGAGCTAAGTCCGAGCTTGAATTTCACCCTTCGCCCAGTAAAGACACCCCTGACAAGATCTTTGCTCTGCTAATTGAGAATTTTGGCTGCTCTGAGTCATATGTTGCGGCCCAGCTACAGTTTTTCCAACTAAATCAAAAAGATGGGGAGACATTGAGAGACTACTCTCATGCTCTAAAGTCCTTAATGGACGTGGTAATCCGCAAATCCCCTGGTGGGGTTCCAGGTTCAGATAGAATCTTGCGTGACCAGTTTTCCGAACATGTTCAAGATGATATGTTGCGTAGGGAGTTGAAGCAACGAGTGACACTTGTACCTGATATGTCTTTTGTAGACCTCAGACGCATAGCCATTAAATGGATGGAAGAGGGAAAGAGAACAGGAAAAGCTAGGCCACGAGCCTATTCTTGTGATTCATATACGCAGGCAGTGACAGGCAGTGAGGCAGACACAAATGCCATAGTAAACCCTCAGATGAGATGGCCGAGCTAAAAGAGTGTTTCCGTAGACAACAGTCCCAATTAGATGCCATTTTGAAACATCTTGGTACTGCACCACACCCTGACAACCCTAGGCAGGAACAGAGAGGAAAAGAGACAGATAAGGACAGGTACACAAAGCCGCTACGTTTCCAGCCTGATGGAAAGCCCATTTGCCTACGTTGTAATATGGCTGGCCATATTGCCCGGTTCTGCAGAGTAGACTTGGGTACAAGCAGGGGCCAAGTTAAGGGGTGGGGGACCAGGCCACAAACCCAGAGTCAGATGGTGGATGTTGAAACTAATTCCTCCCAGTCTTCGGAAAACGCTTACCCCCTGGTGTAATTGGCCACACGCCAGCGGGGGTTTACTCAGGCTATAGTGACACCACACCAAACAACATGTCTCGGTTAATTGGGAAATGTTCCACAGTGGAAGTATCTATGGGGGGTGTGGTGGTATCAGGTATCCACAATGTCTGAAGAGTTCTTTGCACAACATTTTGGTGCACAGGGGGAGGAGCAGTTGAGACAATGCCGTTGGTTACGCCTCACAGCTGCCAACGGTTTGGCAATCCCTTATGTTGGATATGTGGAATTGGATGTTCATGTCCTGGGTAAAACACTCTTAAAGATGGGAGTCCTAATTGTTAAAGACCCCTTAGACCAAAGTTTGCAAGAGCAAAAGCGAAAAGTTCCTGGGCTGCTCGGTATGAACATTCTCCGCCCCTGTTATTCAGAACTCTATTTAGAGTATGGCACCACCCTCCTAAAGTCTCCTCCACTGCGTACTGCAGCTAAGAGCTGGCAGCAAGCCTTTGCCCACTGCCAACAGATTGAGAACCTGTCCGAAGAAGGTTATTTGGGCCGTGTCAAGGTCCATGGTCCCGTGGTCCGTATCCCGGCAGGCACGTTACAATGGGTCCCTTCTCTCTGCCCTAGTCTAGCCACCGCTTCCCTCCCCTCAGTCTTACTGGAGCCGTTAACTGATGGAACTCACCTCCCCTCAGGGTTGTTGGTGTCCAAAGCTCTACTCACCGTCCAGAGAGGCCTCATTCAGATACCGGTGGTTAACATTGGAGTGCACGATGTCTGGCTCCGACCTCATACTGCTTTAGGTGAACTGCATGTGGTAGAGCGACAAACAGTAGATCCAATCACCATTGAGGGCATAGAAGAGGAAGGCCAAGTAGTTGGGGTTGTGCAAGCAATCAGAGCAAGTACTGGCAATCCAATAGACCTTTCCCACCTTTCTTGGCCCAACCTTTCACCAGATGAGGAGACTGAAGGCAGGGCCCTCCTGGAAAAGTATGCTGATGTGTTCTCTCAGGGGAGTGGGGACCTGGGCTGCACCTCACTTGTAGAACACGAGATACCACTATCGGATGACACCCCTGTCCGACAACGCTATCGCCGGCTGCCTCCTTCCCAGTATGCACAGGTCAAAGCCCACATTCAGGAGTTGGTAGAGCAGGGTATTGCTAGGCCAAGCTGCAGCCCATACTCATCACCGATTGTGGTTGTGATGAAGAAAGATGGAGAGATCCGCCTCTGCGTAGACTACCGTCTACTAAACTCCAAAACCAGAAAAGATGCATATCCGCTCCCACGGATTGAGGAGTCACTGGACGCACTGTCCGGGGCGCGATGGTTCTCAACCCTTGACCTTGCGAGTGGCTACAACCAGGTGCCGATGGCTGAAAAGGACAAGGTGAAGACCGCTTTTTGCACTCCTTTTGGCTTATTTGAATTTAATCGTATGCCTTTTGGTCTCTGTAACGCACCAGGTACCTTTCAAAGGTTGATGGAGCGTATTTTTGGGGATCAGAGTTTCCAGACCTTACTGTTATATCTTGACGATGTTGTGATTTTCTCCTCCTCCTTCACAGAACATCTGCAGCGCCTCGAGGTAGTCCTGGCTCGCCTCCAGGAGCATAACCTCCGGCTGAAGCTACAAAAATGTCATTTCTTTCAGCAGGAGGTCAAGTATTTAGGACATGTTATTTCGGCAGCAGGAGTGGCTACTGACCCAGATAAAATCAAGGTTGTCGCAGAGTGGAAGCAACCTACTACATCCTCTGAGTTGAGATCTTTTCTAGGTTTTGCTTCCTACTACAGACGTTATGTGGAGGGTTTCGCGAAGTATGCTGCCCCATTACATTGCCTGGTGGCAGAAGTGGAAGGTAGCCAAAAGAGAAAGAAGGGAGCCAAGGCTGTTCTTGGAGATCGGTGGACCGAGGAATGCAACCATGGATTTCAGGTATTATGAGACCGCCTGGTTTCTTCCCCTGTCCTGGGTTATGCTGATTTCTCCAAACCCTTCACTCTAGACATTGATGCTAGCCATGCAGGACTGGGGGCAGTCCTTTCCCAAGACCAGGGTGGTCAACGTAAGCCCATTGCCTTTGCCAGCAGAGGCCTTCGGACCTCAGAGAGAAACATGTCTAATTACAGCTCTCGAAAACTAGAAATGCTTGCACTCAAGTGGGCGGTAACAGAAAAATTCCGTGAGTATCTTCTCGGAAATAAGTTTATTGTATATACTGATAATAACCCACTGAGCTATTTAAAGAGTGCTAACCTTGGTGCAATAGAGCAACGCTGGGCCTCAGAATTGGCCCTGTTTGATTTTGAGATTAAATATCGCCCTGGCTCTGCCAACAGAAATGCAGACGCCCTTTCTCGTCAGCCTGCCCCCGATCCAATCCTTGACATTGCTCCTGGGAGCACAGTCCCGCTGCAACTTCAGCATCTTAGAGGGGAAGCAACATGTTCCGCCATTGATGCCCTTCCAGCACGTCCCAAAGCAGATTTAAAGACCCTGCAAATGGCTGATCAAGTACTGGGGCAGTTCCTCCAGTGGTGGAAAAGGGGGAAACAGCCACCCAAACAAGAACAAGCAGGGTGCATGGGTTTAAATAAGCTGGTCCAACAATGGGACAGGATCACAATGCGGGAGGGGGTCCTGTATCGCCACATTCGTTGGCCAGGGGAAGGGAGAGATGTGCACCAGCTCCTGTTGCCACAGTGCCTCCAGGCCGAAGTACTTAAAAGTCTTCATGATGACCATGGCCACCAGGGGGTGGAAAGGACCATAAGTCTGGTTAGGCAAAGATGCTTTTGGCCTTTCATGAGGCGAGACATTGAGAAGTATTGCCGGGAGTGCAACCGTTGTGTGGCTGCTAAAGCTGTCCAACCAAAGGTTAGGACATTCATGGGCAGTTTGGTTGCCTCCAAACCTCTGGAAGTATTGGCCATAGATTTTACTTTACTTGATAAAGCCAGTGATGGACGAGAGAATGTATTGGTACTTACTGATGTGTTCTCCAAATTTACACAGGCATTCCCTACTCCTGACCAGCGGGCAAGCACAGTAGCCCGAGTACTAACAGAGAAATGGTTCTACACTTATGGCATTCTGACCTGTTGAAACGCCTGTGCCAGATGTATGGCATCGAAAAAAGTCGGACAACACCTTACCGGCCGGAAGGTAATGGCCAATGTGAACGATTTAATAGAACCTTGCATGATTTGTTGCGCACACTTCCCCCAGAGAAAAAGAAAAGATGGCCGCAGTATCTTCCACAAGTTCTATTTGCCTATAATACCACTGAGCACCAGTCAACAGGCCTCTCACCCCATGAAATAATGTTTGGTCAAAAGGCCCAGCTGCCAGTAGACTTTCTCTTAGGTGCAGCAGAGGAACACTCTGAACCCAAGTCGGTGCAGGACTGGTTAGACGAGCACCAGGATCGTCTTCACTCTGTGTACATGCATATGCCAGAGATCACTTGAAAGCAGCGGCAGAGCACAGAGCCCGTCAGCACAAGCCCAACGAAACTACTATCATCGAACCAGGAACCTTAGTTTATCGACGGAACCACCCACTAGGGCGCCATAAAATCCAGGATGTGTGGGGTCCGACGGTGTACCAAGTCGTACGGCACATGGATGACTATGGCAGGGTGTACACGATACGTCCAAAGGATGGGACGGGATCAGAGAGAAATATTCATAGAGCAGAACTGCGGTTGCTCCCTCCCGTAAGAACCACCTCCACTGCCACTAACAAAAGGTATGCGGCGGACCACAGACCGGATGAGGAGGAAGGGGAAAGCGATTCTGAAAGCCCCCTATTCCGTCTGGAGCTACACCCCCCCAGCGTGTCTAACCCACCTGAGCCCACCATGCTGGTACCCCCATTGCCCCTCACCATGAGTAATCCACCTGAGCCCATATCTTTGTTACCCGTTTCCCCAGTCGCAGCCCCTTCTGAAAATGACACACCCCTGGGTAGCCCGGCAAATGGGTCTTCCGACGAACTAGAACCAGAGCTAGGGCAGCGACGCTCTGCTAGGGCTACAGCTGGTCAACACCCAAATCCGTTTCGATTGCCCCAGTCGGCTAGTCAGGTCCAAGGGGTAGTATCGTCTGTAGGTGCAGCATTTAGACCATGGGTATGATGGGTTTCTATGAAGGGTAATTAACATGCCACCGGGACGGTGACCTTTCAAAGTGGGTGCGAGTGTAGCACTGGCCCTTTAAGAGAGCAGTGCATAAAGGGCTGGTTAGGGTTTGAGGCCCTCCATTTGCCAGAAGCCTGACAAACAGTGTTTGGACCTGGAGGCATGGGTGGTGCAGCATAGCAGTTGGTAAGGAATATTCTACTAAATGGGGGGGTTTTATTGTTATATTGGACATAGTTTAATAAGTTGTATATTCTGATTACAGACTTGGGCAGGTTGCTGATGGGAAAGGAATTTGGGAATACGGAACAGTGCCTGAGTCAGGGTAGGGAAATGGGTTTTGGGAGGGTATTTCATATGTGAACACAGTTTTAACTATTGCCTAATTGTTTGCTATGCTGTGCTTCACAGAGCCTCCAGGTCTAACTGGGTTGTTTAACCATACACCCTGTGGTTGTGCAGCGAGAGTGAGAATACAGTATATTGACGGGGTATGTTTTAATTTGTATTTTATATAATATGCATTGGTTATAATGAATTGTAATGAATGTTTTTATGGAAGGGTAACCAGATTTATCTATATCTCCTGTAGGAGCTGAACCGCATTCACTGTTTTTCCCACGTGCCACAAATATACTGTAGTGACTGGGATAATAGGACTATGTGCCATATTAGGGTCAGAGTGACAGACATACTGGGCCATCCTTTCATTTGATTTGTTTGCTGTGTTTATTTGATTTACTTTATTTACTCGAATTACTTTATTTACTCGAATTACTTTATTTACTCGAATTACTTTATTTACTTTATTTACTCGAATTACTTGATTTACTCCAATTACTTGATTTACTTGAATTACTTTATTTGAGTTTTGCGTGCTTTGATTTGTTTTGTTTGCAATGTTGATTTAGTTTAGAGGCTCCAGTAGGCCCTAACTCAAAACCCCAACTATACCCATTTGTCCTCGGGCTTAGTCCCATTTCAAGGTTTCCTAGGATATATTATATATCCTAGGAATATATATAATATATAATATATATATATATATATATATATATATATAATATATATATTGCTGACTAACCCCCTTTCTTTCTGTAAATCAACTATTTACTATTTTGATACTTGTAATAAAACGTGACACTTTTGATACATCAGCCTCTGGTTCTGTTCATTCTGAACCCGTACCTATTGGGGAACCCGTTACCTTGTCTAGCCTATACAGTATATGGTGAATGTATTTAAAGGATCCCTCACTCCTATTTGTGAGGGTGGCGTTGTCAGTACATAATTGAGCCCTTGCTACAGGTAGATTAGACTTTCATTAGATCTGGACATGGTCTCCTCTCCACTACACAAGGGTTACAAGGGGACACTGTACATTATATTCATGTAATTGATTGCATTTGTCACATAGTTTATTTTCATGCATATATTCAAAGATATACACATATGTTATTGCGACCGAAGGTCGCATATACTCTGAAGAATCGTGTCGCTTGAGTGTCCAAAGCCTCGTGACCGTCCTTCCGAAGCCTCTGTGATGTCAGTGTGATGTCAGCGAGTTGTGACATCACTTCCTGTACAGGGCAGCTACACGAAATGTGGATAACACTATATATGGAGATAGTCCAGTCCATCATGTCATATGGGACTACCGTCATAGAAAGTAGCCATTGTTAGGCCGGAGTCAATGGCTGTCTGTCTGACTGCCAAGTCTGCCATTGACTTGCAGCGCATGAACGCCGCACTGGAGCGTGAAAACCAACAGGCCTGATGGAAAATGATACATGGCCGCAGGCTTTGTGACGTCCCACATCTTATGTGCTGGGCATACTACTAACCGACGCCAAGGACCTCCAGAGGCCATACAAAGAGTATCTAACCCGAGGCCCCTTACTAAGTAGCATACATTTACAACATACCTTCTCCAAAAACATCAATATTGAACTCCATATGTATATGGATACATACATGTATTTTTATTAATAAAGGATAAAATAAAATAAAAATGCCATAGATGGGCATTCCCAAAAGCAAAATCCCTTTATGCCCATATATGGGGATTTCTGATGTCATCAATCTCTGGCCCTAACTAGCTCAAAAGCCTGCTTTACTCTGATTTACACCCTACCTTTCCAGATGATGACCTATTGGGTACACACTTATGTCCAAATATAGAAATCCCAAGGCATCAAACCTAAGCTTGGCTTTACTAATTAACATATGTTTCATGCCCATATATGGAGATCCCTGTCCCAATGTTATCAATATTAAGGACATATCTGGAAATGCCCATATTTGGTAATGTCCACATATGGGCATGTTTTGACATAACATAGTCAGGGAACTCCATGTATGGGCATAACATTGATTCTGTGAGTGTGCCATGATTCTGTGAGTGTGCTGAGCTCCTAGGGTTGATACCCTCACAAAAACATGAACAAACTCCCCCCAGAATGACAACAACTAGAATCGTCAGAGAAACGCTGTGGTTGGCCAGATTGTCAAGAATTGGCGCGACCTCGCCCTTTAGGGCGAGGTTGCATGTCACCCTGAGGTCGCATTCCACCCTTGGGTGTCTTACTAGTTGTTATAGAGATAGTTTAGTGTATTGGTATTTTTGTCATAGAGAGATATAGAATGTGAAAGCATGTACATTTTTTATGTATTTTTTATATATTATGAGTCTGGCGAAGAGGAGTGGTCCTGTGCCGGAGAACCTTTTCAATAAACTTCAATAAAGAGATAGATGGTGTTGTTAGAACGTGATTGGTTAGTAGTCCATAAAGTGGAATGACCATGTGCCAAATACATTGTATATCTTCAATTGTACTATTGATGGAGTCCACAGAAGTTATATATATATATATATATATATATATATATATATATATATATATATATATATAGTAATGGTGTTGCGGTCCACCCCAACCACGTCGAGGGCTGCAGCCATGGACCCCCTCTTTTTGAAGGCCTTCAGAACGCACTCATATCTGGCCACCACTTCGTCCGGGTCACAGGCTAAGGATATTGAAGAAAAACTTGATATTAGACTCTGTGACAAACTCTAAATTGCTCAACAGTATCAGCAGCCACACAATATATTACCAGTGACAGCTTTAGGGCTGACCAATTAACTCAATAGATTGTGAGATTGTATTTCAGTTAGAGGAGAATACGGCCAACAAACAGACTAGGGAACATTTAGGGCTTGTTTTACTATTGACCATAAAAACTGAATGTTATTTTTTAAAGCTCTAGAATGAATTACCTCTGGTGCGTGCTGTGGCCTTTGCCTTCTTCTTGTCCTTTCCTTTCTTGCTTTTCTTTCCTTTCTTGCTTTTCTTTCCTTTTCTTTCCTTTCTTGCTTTTCTTTCCTTTCTTGCTTTTCTTTCCTCTCTTTCTATAACCTGATACTGCTGCTGCTGCTGGTCGAGCTGGAGTCGCTGTCACTTGAGTAGTCCTCGTCAGAGGAGGACAGCCCTGGCTTCTTCTTGGCTGGTTTCGTGGCTGGTTTTGTTGCTGTAAAAATGCGATATGAACCACAGTACACATTTAGAAGAAACTTTCATTATTATTTGACATTGTTGACCTCTACCACCTCCAAGTAATACACTAAACTAGAAGCAGTGCTCTTCCGATCACAGGTCTCCGCCAGGTCCGGTAGGTTATTGTGGCCCCCTGGTGGTGATATAATAGCCAAATGTGAAAAGGGTGCCTTGTCATCTGTAGCCTGTCGATTTGAAGAGGATCAGTCGTGTGGCAGAGATTAGCTGTCCACAAGCAGAAGGGTGCAGATTTTTTTGTTCGTGCTAGTCAATCTAAAAGCGCCAAATTTTGCACAGAAGTAGCCCATGGCATGCTCTAATGATAGCTAGGGCGCCCGAGTGGGCGACATTTGGGGTCGCCACAGCGGCCAAATCAAGTTGGACCCCCTTTGACTTTCTATACAGCAGAAATGGCCTCAGAAAACGATGGTTAATGATGAAAAGTGATCATCACTTAATCACTAAACCATATAGTTTTCTGGGAAAAATGTTTTCTGGGTATTTTCCTCCTGTATAGAAAGTCAATGGGAGGCCAACTTGATTGGCCGCTGTGGCGACCCCGAAGGTCGCCGACTCTGGCACCCTAACTAAATCATTATAGCATGCCCTGGGCTACATCTGTGCAAAATGTGGTGTTTTTAGACTGCTTAGCACGAAATGAAAAACAATTAAATTAGACCGTTCAACCGTTTTAGGATCAGGGCCTAGTTTATCATTTCAGTACATGTCATGGTCTACCCTTAATACAGAGAACAATGGAATAGAATGTTTGAACATTTACAATGCAATAATGTATTATTAATATGGTAGCCTAACTTATCATTAGTGCAGATATCATCTAAGACTCTAATACCACACTAGACAAGGTTTCTTAAGGCAACTCAAAATATACAAGACCCGCCTGCTACATTTCAGGCCAACTGAGACTGCTTACGAAAGGGCACATTATAACATCATAACTATGTCATAATTCTTTTGATGTATTGTTACTTATTAAACTGCCAACTAATTAACCACAAATACAAATTGGAAGGCAATAACACACCTTATAATATCCATTGGTATACAGAAACATGTTAGTGCACAGTTACTGCACTTTGGCTTTTATAAGGCAGAATTGGCGTAATATTATGTCACCTTCACTGTTTATATTTCACTTTCCAAAGTCAGAGATTGATTGTTGTGCAGTGGTCTCTCCTTCGAGATATCACGTGTAACTTTGACTATGCCACCTTGGGAGTTTCACCCAAGGAATCAATTAAAGTGCTAAAGTAAACACCCTTAATTGCCACAGAGGTTTGTCTGAAGAGAAACCTCAGCACACCCAAATAACCAAGTGTAGCATGATATCCATTATGTGTGTTGATTAGAATAAATAGGAAACAATGTAGAGTGAACACAGGATATTTATATCCTGTGTTTTATTGACTGGGATCCCGGCAGCGTTGATCAGAATTAATTCAGCCTGTAGTGTGTGGTTAATTGGAGCTCATTGGGTATGCATATTCTTAAACATTATATTTAAAATGACATGCAGTTATGCAGGCCTATCACATATTCTGAACACAACAAGCAGTTCTACATTCTAACACGTTGGATAATGTGTCCAATATGTGTCTTTTTTGCACGTGCACGTGTTGTATTGTTCTGGAGGAGCAATTGTGTACAAGTTACGTTTGTATAGGAACTTAAATGGCCTTGAATGTGTCTCAATGGCTCTGCTTGAATAACAACATGAAGATAGATATTATGTAAATGTCAGAACAATATGCAGAATGAATAGCAGGAATCATTACACCAGGGGTGCCCAACCTTTTTTGACCCAAGGTCTACTTTGAAAATGTGCCACCTAGCTGAGGGCTACCAGCCCAAAATGTACCGTAACACCCATTCAATATACATGTAAAAAACAGAAGATATTAATAGATATTATAACATTGTACTCACTGTACTGTACTGTAATCATACTGTATAGTAGGAATTGTAATTGAATGAAACGATTGCAACTTCTCACATTGGGCATACAGACAGCATGACCATTTATTGCACACTCTGCATATTATGCACTGACAACACAGTTTAGTTTTTTTTTCTTTTCTTTTTTTATAGTTTTTTTTATAGTTTTTTTATAGTTTTTTTTGTCCTTTATTCCATGTCAGTCTCTCTACCTTAGTGGGAAACCTGGCACTGGGAAGAGGAGGCTAGCTTGTCAAAGTCAGGGTTGTATGAGCTGGTTGCAAGTTTTAGGCAGGCCACAAGGTGCTCATCTGTCATTGTGGCTCTGTACTTTGACTTGATGAACTTCATGTGAGAAAAAGCAGACTCACACAGGTAGGTTGATCCAAATTCAAATGGGTCTGAGCGGCTTTGGAGCGAGGAATTTCCTCCGCTCCATTCCTCCGCTCCGCTCCAAGCCGACCCTATTGGGGCCGCGCGCCGCATGTTTCCAACAAAACAGAGCCGTGCGCTACTAGTGCAGTGAAGCCTTGTTGGCACCGCGGAGATGGAGAGGAGAACAGACAGAGAATTCCCTTTATCACGATTTCACTCATCCACACACGTAGGCTATGTTTATAATACATAGCCTACCTTGTGTCAGTTAAGTTATATATCACCAGCCAGTCAACGGATACGAATTCAAGTGAGACTGATTGAAAAACACACGCCACGACTCGCCTCCGTCTCTCGGTTGTGGTGATTAATCAATAACCAGCTGGATTTAATATTGCCCGTCTTATTAAAAAATACAATGCCTTAGATTAGATGGCGTCTTTTGTAACAGTGAACGCAGGTCTCCATCAAGCCGAGGCTCACGTAACGTTACCGCAGGCATTTGTGTTGGGAACACTTGTTGTGCAAAGCAAAGGAGAAAGTGTTTCGCATATGGTAGCAAAATCCTTTTTTTATTTTGGCTGGTGACTCTGATTGACGACCCTGAGCGGAGCGTGGAGCGAGCGCGGAGCGAGAAATGCGAAAATCAACGTGAGCGACGGAGCGGCGGGGAGCGGAGCGGTGCGGTGGCCGACCAGAGCGATGAGCGAGCGGGACAAGAGCCCTCTGGAGCGCGGAGCGGCTTTAGTTGCCGCTCCACTCCGCTCACATGCTCTGCTACACGTTGAGTTGAGTTCAGTCAACATCATCCACTCGCTCGGAGTCGTTTCACTGAAACGCCCGATGTATGTCCTCCCCCCCCCCCGAATTAATAAATTATTTCTTTGAAATCATCTCGCGGTCCACTGGTAACCAGCCCGCGATCTACCGGTCGACCGCGATCGACTGGTTGGGCACCCCTGCATTACACAGTCAAAGATAGTTTGAAAAGTGGCCCCACATTACTTTTGTATATAGATTTCTAAGTGGTACATGAAAATTGTAGATCTTAAGTTAGCCTAGCTAAATCACAAACAAAGGCTTTGGTAGATTAAACTTTCACTGTTAGATTTGACATGGACATGATGTCCTCTCCACCACACAAGGGTTAATAATAAGAACTTCTACATTATTACACCTTCTTTGTGTGTGGTTAATAGGAGCTCTGTGGGTATGCTCATTTTTACACATTCCATTTAAAATGCTCTTGTAGGCCTATCACATATTCTGAACTTAACAAGCAGTTCTACATTCTAACACATTGGATAATCATCCAATATAGCCTACTGTGTGTCTTGATTATTTTGCTCTGGCCAAGAGCCTGGTCATTAAACATCTCCATTAACTGTTTAGTAACAGCTGTGATGTTCTACAGTAACACATATGAGCCCAAAATACCAATCATGTGTCCTTCACCACACCAGGTTGTATTGTTCTGAAGGAATTTAGAGCAATTGTGTACAAATTAAGTTTCTATAGGAACTTGAATGGCCTTAATGGCTCTGCTTGAATAACAAGATGGAGATGAGAGATTCTTTCATACATGGGTACATTGATAGTTGTTTAACATGTAAATGACAGATGCAGAATGAATAGCAGGGACCTTTACAAAGTCAAAGATAGTTTGTGAACTACACCATTACTTGTGTATAGATTTCCAAGTCCATAAAGTGCTTTTCCATGTGTCATACATATGTACATTACAGTCAATTTAAAGAAGCTAGCCTAGTTATGTCACTTTTAGTAATAACATGGTTACAACAAGCGGCTTTGGTAGATTAGACTTTCATTAAGGGTTAACACTGAGACCACCCCTTCTTCTTTATAGGATTAGAGATTCCTGCTTTGAGCCTGACAGTGTCTTTTACTTTTAGATTTCTACTGACTCCTGCTTTAATATTGTTGTATTGATATGTGCTTCTATGTAACTCAGATTGTTGAATCATGTTGACACTACATTATATTCATGTCATTGATTGCATTTTTCCCATAGTTTATTTACATGCATATATTCAAAGATAGGGACATGTTATAGAGATAGGTTAATGTATTGGTATTTTTTGTCATAGAGAGATTGATGATGCTGTTAGAATGTGATTGGTTAGTGGTCTCCCATTACCTTTTGAGCTCTTGCTGGTCAATACAGTGGAATGACCATTAGGGTGGATCTTAAATGACCCTTTTCTGATTTTCTTGAGTCTCACCCCCCAATTATGTTCCAATGTACAAAAAACTGCTTTGGTTAAAATTTGGTTGAATTTCAAGCATATTTAGAGGTAGCTCAATCAAGTCAAAGATTGTACATTTTATTGGTCAAAATCGAATTGCACTGCAGGCACATTTAAGTTATACATTACACATTATTCTTATACTAAGCACAGAAATGATATTTTTTAAGCTTACAAATCTAAACACAAATCTGATTACATGTTTGTCATATGTCAAACCAGAATTAATGTATTGTAGGTAATAGCAAAGCAAAGAATGACAATTTGCAATTTTTCATTTGTGTTCTTTAGTGTGTTCTTTATTGCACACTCTTCAATCATACTCACAACACACAACAAGTACACAGCCCCACTTCCTTGTTTACCCCCAAAACCCCCGAAAGTCACTGCAGTATAGCAATTCAGTAGTTACTGATCAATTAAAGTTTGTTTACGGCTATCGGGATACTTGTGCCGATAGTCCTGCACAATTTGCAGCAAGTATTGGAGTTGGGACTCATCTTTAGTAATGAGACCACAATATTCTTGTATTAGGTCAACCCCACACTCTGCATGATCATTAACAACATTCATCGCCTTCACTACAGCCAGAGCTTCTTGGTAGTCCTCCCTGGGCTCCCACTCAAAGCACCTTGGAAAAAATCTTCAATGTTCTTCCTTGCAATTGTTCCAATGTCAACAGTAATTCTCTTCATATGCCCCTGTTCACCATAAGTGATTGGAAAACTTTTGAGAAGCAGCTTTAGACACCTCAGCATTTATTGATGAACCGGATACCTCGCTGCTCGAGGTATCCGGTTCAGAGCTCCAGGAGCTACCCATCATGCCCGTTGGATGGCAAAGGTTATTTATTGTATGAAGATCTGGATGTTTCATGGCCAATTCAAACTGACCTTCAGGGAAGAAAAAGCATGCATGGATTTGTGCATTTTTGCAGTTTGCAATTATGTGAAGGCATGGATGATGGCACCTGTTGCTGTCAGCGCTCCACTAAATTACTTGGCAGCTGTTAAAATCGTTGCTGGAATATTCATCAATAAATCCTGAAGTGTCTAAAGCTGCTTCTCAAAAGTGTTCCAATCACTTATGGTATTTTGCTCCAGAGATTGTCGGACTTGCATTGTTTGACAGTCAAGTGAGCGCGCAAACGAAGAGGCTGATGGTGAGAGCCATGAAAGATGGAAATGAAGATCATGAACTGAGAATTACTGTTGACCTTGGAACAATTGCAAGGAAGAACATTGAAGTGCTTTTCAAAATGATGGATCTCCCAGATGACTTCCTTGACGTTGATCCCGATGAGTGGGAGCCCAGGGTAGACTACAGTACCAAGAAGCTCTGGCTGTAGTGAAGGCAATGAATGTTGTCAATGATCATGCAGAGTGTGGGGTTGACCTAATACAAGAATATTGAGGTCTCATTACTAAAGATGAGTCCCAACTCCAATACTTGCTGCAAATTGTGCAGAACCATCGGCACAAGTATCCCGATAGCCGTAAACAAACTTTAATTGATCAGTAACTACTGAATTGCTATACTGCAGTGACTTTCGGGGTTTTTGGGGGTAAACAAGGAAGTGGGGCTGTGTACTTGTTGTGTGTTGTGAGTATGATTGAAGAGTGTGCAATAAAGACATGTCATTGTGCATGTTAAATGAAAAATAGCAATTGTCATTCTTTGCTTTGCTATTTCCTACAATACATTAATTCTGGTTTGACATATGACAAACATGTAATCAGATTTGTGTTTAGATTTGTAAGCTTAAAAATTATAATTTCTGTGCTTAGTATAAGAATAATGTGTAATGTATAACTTAAATGTGCCTGCAGTGCAATTCGATTTTGACCAATAAAATGTACAATCTTTGACTTGATTGAGCTACCTCTAAATATGCTTGAAATTCAACCAAATTTTAACCAAAGCATTTTTTTGTACATTGGAACATAATTGGGGGGTGAGACTCAAGAAAATCTAAAAAAGGTCATTTAAGATCCACCCTAATGGATACGTTATTACAACTTTAAATAAGTTCAGACCTTCTTCTAGAATTACAATATAAATATATGCCTTTAAAATACGTTCGATTTCCCTGTCCACTCGGAGTCTACACTAAAAGTATTGATATCGTATTGAGCTTTTACTCCACTAAAAAACTGTACTTACTAGTTCACAGATAGACATTTCTATTACATAAAACATAAATGCACTTAACCCCATTTCAAAATAGCAAGCAGTCCCAGCTTAGGCGACTTGTCACATTATGTCGATTGCAGCATTATTTATGCAAACATTCGCTTCATACTAATAGCACAGGCCTACTTTAATAAATCAATACATTCCTTAACATCCCCGATTCAACGAAACATGTATTATCACACAACATCAAACAAACTCAACCTTTGAAACATACACACAGCGAAAGTTTTTCCTATAAATGTCAAAGGTTTACTGTAAGGGACTTATATAAATAACACAACCTGTTCAATCTGTGAAATTACTATATATGCCTTCTCCAAGACCCACCAGCGGGTCAACCCTTTTATACTCGTATACATTTTGATTCCTGGACTTACATTTTCATTCCTCTCTGACTGTATACATTTCTATATTGCACTTAGCTGAGAGAGTGATAAAGAGCGACCCCCACTACCCATTGTATAAAAGCGTTGGAGATTTTCATAAGTTTCTTAGAGTACTTGTTTGACAGCATCAGTGCAGGTTGTTGGTGTAGACTCTAATGTGTATTGTTAGATATCTAACTTCAACCATCAATACTTTGTCTGACACCTCATTTTGCTCTACAGTAAACCTCTTTGCCAAAAGAGACATGTTGTGACAACGCCACAACATTGGTTATTCTTGCCTAATGTTCCACACAGAATAGGGATACAAGTGGTAATGTAGGGGAAAAAGTCACACAGGCACAGAGAGAGAGAGAGAGAGAGAGAGAGAGCCCTCTTGACCCCACCCACTCACACACCCACCCACTCATTCACACACACACATGCACACTCAATCATATAAGCGTATACGCAAGCACACACACAGCACACACGCATGCATACCTTTCCACACACACACACACACACACACACACACACAGACGTAATTTAAATAAACACAATTTTTACCATTTCTGGCCATCTTTAGCCCTACAGCCTGATTAACTGTACACGTGTGTTGACACACACACACACACACACACACACACACACACACACACACACACACACACACACACACACACACACACACACACACACACACACACACACCCTGTTGACATCTTCACTTCTTTCCTGTCTGTGCCCTGTGGTCGTGAGCTGTAGGCAATTAGTTCAAAACGCGGCGGCTAGACTCATTACTGGTACCAGGAGATTCGAGCACATAACACCTGTTCTAGCTGCACTTCATTGGTTACCCGTCTCTTTTAGGATTGATTTTAAAACTTTACTTTTAACTTTTAAAGCTCGAAACGGTCTAGCTCCTAACTATCTATGTGCTTTAATTGAACCTTATGTGCCAACACGTACTCTCCGGTCATCTGGTATAGTCCATGGGCCATACGAGTTGTCGGTATCAAAAAGGTGGCAAAGGTTACCATGCATTTTTGAAAAGCTCTATATCTGTAGATTATATTTTGGTATGATAACCCTTTCTTAGACACAGCTAAATTGGTGTTATCAGCCGCTAGAGTTGGTGTCCCATTAACTTTACATTACAGGGAAAAAAAGCTAAAAATTAATCTGCTTTAAGTAGCATAAGAGGGGTCAAACTAGGGGGGTTTTCATGATGCTGAATCCATTGCAAGCATCTGTTTTGCACGAAGAAACACTCCTGGGGCTAAAACTGCCCCCACAAAAGTGTGAAAAGTGATGACTCATCACTTTTCATCACTAAACCATAGTCTTGTGGGACAGTTTTTAGCACAAGGAATGTTTTTTGTGCAAAACAGATGCTTGCAATGGATTCAGCATCATGAAAAACCCCTAGTTTGACCCCTCATATGCTACTTAAAGCAGATTAATTTTTAGCTTTTTTTTCCCTGTAATGTAAAGTTAATGGGACACCAACTCTAGCGGCTGATAACACCAATTTAGCTGTGTCTAAGAAAGGGTTATCATACCAAAATATAATCTACAGATATAGAGCTTTTCAAAAATGCATGGTAACCTTTGCCACCTTTTTGATACCGACAACTCGTATGGCCCATGGACTAGTAGGGGTTTACTGAAGGAGAGCCACTGGGATACATTGGTGACTAGAGATCAGGCCTTTACTGTAAAGGCCCCCAAATTGTGGAATAGTCTACCAGAGGAACTCAGGTTAACAACGTCACCATCTCATTTTAAATCCCTTTTAAAAACCCACTTCTACAGAATAGCCTTTTTTATCTCCCTGAGCTATATTGTATTGGTCTGCTGCCTTTAATTGTAATTGTTGTTTATTTTTACAGTAACCTGAGTTTTATTCTTTGTTGTTCTATTCTGCTGTTTTTATGTTGTTTTAATTGGTTGTTTATTATTGCATTTATGTTGTTTGATTACCGTTTGGTTTTGATTGTTCAAGCACTTTGTAACATTGTTAAGCAAAGTGCTATACAAATAAAGTTTTATTATTATTATTATTATTTATTATAGTTTGAAGTTTGCCTGGATCCTCTGTGTTTTGCTTGTGCACACACCGTTATGGCCCGGCTTTAAGAGCACAGCAAATAAGGGAAACAGGTGAGGGGGTAAATACTAAAATGTATCATTTTATTCCCTTGAAACCAAAAGCATCAGTGTCATTCTTAGATCAGCTACTGTATTATAGTAACATAGGTTTTTCATAAAACTATTAGGGTTTAGAACAGTGGTTCTCAAAAATAGCAGATCTACAAGCTCACAGCACACTTGTAAAATAGCAGATCTACAAGCTCACTGCACTCTTGTAGGCCTACATCTGTTATTTTTGAACATTTTTGAGAAATCTTGACATGTTTGAGAGCCATTGATTTAGAAGGCATTTCTAAACGAGCCTCAGGTCAACAAGAGAAACGTTGTCTCAAGTAAAAGCTGTTAAGGGAAACTAGACCGCAGAAGAAACCAAATCATTGAAGCAAACAAAAACCAAACAAAAAGCTCTGTGTGTCCATGCTGTCAATGAGTGGCCCAGTGTCAAATGAGTGTCATGGTGAAGTGTGGCTCTTTTATAGTGATTGGAGGCCCCGCCCTCGCCAGCTGTCTCCAATCCCTGATTGCCTCCACTCTCCAACCAGGACCCAGCACACTAAAGACAGGATCTGATTAGCAAGGCACACACATGCACGGATGCATTATGGATTATTATGGTGCATTTAGCGCTTTTTATCCAAAGCGCTTTACATAGATTGTGCATTACATTCACTCATTCACGCACACATTCATACACCGGTGACGGAGGAAACCACTAACACACTAGATAATGCCTTTCCTAAACAGCTACTGTAGGCCTATAGCAACATATTTTTTAGAAGACTATGAGGATATAGAACGGTTTCTAAAAAAAAAAAAGAAAACAGCAGATCTACAAGCACGCTTAGGCGTTTTTTTAGTTTTTTAGTTTTTGTTTTGGGGGACGTAGACTTGGTAATTGTTTTAATAATTATGTCGAGAGAGAGAGAGTACAGTAATTGGGTACAGATCTACACAGATGGATCAGTAGACCCTGCAGAGACAGGAAGGACAAACATAAGAACATTATTAATGTGTGTAAAAAAAAAGAAAATCGAGAATTTGCCACGAGCAAGGACAAGTCTTGCTACAGGGACATAGGCCTACACACCCTTTACCACAGGTTTCATGGATGTGTTTGTATATGAACATATGTCTGTGTACGAACATATTGATGAGCCTGTGGTAAAGGGCTGTGTGCACTTCATAGCCTGGGGAAATTAAATCTATTTTATTTATTTATTCATTTCAATCAATAAATTATTCCATCTTGTTTTTGACATGACCAGAGTTGTATAGTGCGTACCGGGGAGAGTGGATTGACTTCCAAGGGACCCTGCATGGATACTGCCTTCCCAAACACAACAGAGAGGTAAACAGGGTCCTGAAAGACCAAGATAGGCTTCAGCACCCCCTTAATTAAAGACCCAATGAAATGACTATTTTGGGTATTTTATTTTGAAGTTTCAGTTTGCAAAGGAAGCCTGTGTGTTTCTGAACCAATCCAAGGGGATCCAGCCCCTCTGAGTAATGGGAGTAATGGGAACCAGCAATGGGGAAACAAACAGGTGAATGTAATCAAAGGTTCATTTATATTCAAAAAGTCTATGTCATCACTTTTTGAATTTCTGTTCACAGGAAGTAATTAAGAATGGCCTATTTAGGGACCTTTGATATAAATATACACAAAAAAAAATTCTTTTCTATTTTTTTGGCATCTAGTATGGCCACATTATAACTACAGATATGCTCTAAAAGTGTGGAAAAACATGTTTTTGATTTCACCCTGTCTTTAATGGCTTGCCATTGTTTTAAGTCAACAACAATAAGAGAGCAGCAGCACTGACACCACACTGAGCACACTGCCTGTGGGTAAACACTGTCCTTCTGCCTTTTGTGAAAGTTGTTATTTATCTTTAAGGCAGGCAGTCTTTCCATTACCCCCCCGACCTAAAAAGTGGGCAATCAAAATAAATCAATAAAATCTGTATTTTTTTGGCACTCAACCCTAAATTGTGTGCCCTGTGTAGCGGCCTGTTGCTACTGTGGATTCCTCTCAGCCACAGGACAGTCATTCATTGGCTTCACATGGACCCTAGTTGAACATAAACGTAATGCTCTTAGTGCAAAATAAAGTCAGCCCAGCCATGCTGGTGACATTGGCAGCCAGGCAGAATTCAGCTCAGATGGATTTCATTGCACGTTCAGCTCTCCTCAGAGTCTTCAGTCTGAGTGGCCAAACCCTCACTGATCCCCAGCACTCGATTAAATAGAGACAAACCTCGTTAGTCACAAACACAAACACCTGCCCTTCAACAAACCCTTGCACTGCTCCCACGAGCCACTCCCCCCATCTCCACCCACAGCAGAGCCCAAATCACACCCCACTACCACAGTCTGATATTGGTTATGAATATGAAGTCATGAACAATTTACCCAAGGTTCAAGTTTCAAGGTTGTACTTTATTGTTACGTCTTTTGTACAGGTACATAAGAGTAAAATTTGTTTTTGTTTGGCATCCTTCAGTCAATGCAGTCATATATCAAAGAACAAATACAATATAATAACATCAAACCACATCTAAAAATAATAATAATAGTAATCTAAAAAGGAGTGCAAAAGGCAAAAAGAGCAACAGGAAAAGAAAAGAGCATCCTCAGATGTACTTGTGCAAAAAGTTTGGCATATTCTATACGCCAACAGCATATTCTTCCAGTAGTTGCTACTGTACTGTACTTAACTTTTGTAAACATCTTTCACAGAGTGTTCTATGTGCAACAGATTAATATATTCAACTTCACAGTATGCATTTATGTACAGTAGGTGCAATTCAACTTCACAAGGAGGGAACGTAAGGGGTATGTACAGTAGGTGCAGTTCAACTTCACAAGGAGGGAACGTAAGGGGTTGGGGGCTGGGGGGGGGGGGGGGGTGCTAGCGATTCCTTTTTCCCTGGATCTTTCTCATTTTTGACAGTTTGTTCATGTGCCTGACTGTCCGTGGAAAGAAGCTCTTTTGCAGTCTGTTGCTGGTAGCTTTGAGACTGCGTAGACGTTTTCCATGAGGCAGCATCTTGAACAGACTGTGGTTGGGATGGTGAGAATCGTTCATGATTCCACAGGCTTTGTTGACACAGCGCTCATCGTACAAGGCTTGGATTGGGGGGAGATCGCATCCACTGATGCGTTCGGCTGTCCGCACAACCCTCTGCAGGGCCTTGCGATTGAGGTCAGTGCAGCTGCCATACCAGGCAGTGAAGCAGCCAGTCAAGATGCTCTCCGTGGTGCCCCTGTAGAAAGCCCGTAGGACTTTGGGACCCATCCCAGCTTTCTTCAGTTTCCTGAGGAAGTAGAGGCGCTGTTGGGCTTTCTTGACCACCTTTTCTGTCTGCACTGCCCAGGTCAGATCCTCAGTGATGTGTACCCCCAGGAATTTGAACTCTTTGACTCTCTCCACTGCAGCACCCCCGATCTTGAGGGGTGAGTGGACTTTAGGAGGCCTCCTGTAGTCAAAGACAATCTCTTTTGTTTTGTCCACATTGAGAGATAGGTTGTTCTCTTGACACCATGCTTCCAGATTCTCCACTTCTCTCCCCATGCTTGTAAAATTGGTTTGTGTACACAAAATATTTGCCAAAAAGCAGATCTTTAAGCTTGCAATCAATAATGCTGTGCGGTCCGAGAATATTTCCCCACCAAAGTGAACCTGAGTTTTGTAAACTTTCTGAGTAATGTTATCCGGGTTGGGCAGGATACAGAAAAGTGAAGCTACAATAGTAGAGCTAATGGTCAACTAATGTCCCATGGGGTTCATTTTTAATGATTTATTGCACCTACCCATTCTATACAGGAAAAAAAGACCCCCCAAAGATCTTTAAGTAGCATGTGAGTCAATGTCTGAATGGCAGCATGTCGGAATGGAGAGCGGCCCCCCCTCCTGCCCTACTACAATATATAATGTAAATGGTAATTAAGACGGAATTCATTAAAGGATTTCAGGATTCCACGTGACTTGCATCTTGCAATTTCCCAGAATTCACTCTTTGTCAAGTCCCACCCCATGTCGCTCTGTTAATAGGTGGGAAAACAAAGCCAGGGAAGAATATTTTTATAATGGAAGTGAATGGGAAAAAAAAGTAGAAGTGAGCCAGAGCCATGGATCTGGCTCACTTAAAAGAGCCGTTCAAAAGACTGGCTCATTTGGCTCATTGCATATTTATATATTTTTTAAGAAGCATTCGTTGAAACATGAATCCACAAGATGGCACCACATTCCTCAGCTGACAGTTGAGATCACAATTTTGTATTTACCCTTTTTATAAAACATGTGTGTGTGTAAATTAAGCTACCTTGACTAATGTTATTCATGCAACACCTAAAAAATCACACTCGTGTGAACTGAGCGGTGGTGTGTGTGTGTGTGTGTGTGTGTGTGTGTGTGTGTGTGTGTGTGTGTGTGTGTGTGCCCCCTGTGTGTGTGTGTGCCCCCTGTGTGTGTTTGTGTGTGAGTCAGTGTGCCTGGCCTATGCCTGGCCTATCCTGAACAACAGCGCCCCTCCCTTAACATGTGTGGTCAGAAAAGGTTACTGCAGGCTACATACCCGGAGACAGACAGACAGACAGACAGACAGACAGACAGACAGACCCACACACACGGCCACGTATAGGAGCGTTGTGACCACCGAGAAGGGAGGCTTAGCTAGAATCATGCTTTGTATGATTCTAGATTTGATCCTGAATAAAATCAAATCAAATCAAATCAAACTGCTAGAAACCTTGGTGTGGTCCTGGACAGCCAGCTATCATTCAAGGCACACATTGCATCAGTCACCCGGTCCTGTAGGTTCACACTCTATAACATCCGTAAAATCCGACCTTTCCTCACCCAGGAGGCAGCCCAGCTCCTCATCCAGACATCTGTCATATCAAAACTTGACTATTGTAACTCTCTCCTCACTGGTCTCCCGGCATATGCACTTAAAACACTGATGGAGAAGGGTGTGGTTGTAGGGGAGGGTGAACTCAACAACCAAACAATCAAAAGGACGGGAGGACGCTATCCTGAGTTGCTCTGCTGGCAACTCCTCTAACCGATCTCTTTTACCACCGCTTTTACAACCGTTTTAGCCTTATTTTTTACCAGTCATGTTAAATTATGCTCATTGTAGCTTTATATTTTAACTAAATGTGAGATCTGCCAAGCAATCGGCTGCACCGATCTCTTTTTTCCTGGCATGGTTGTATGCCCCCCCGCTGGGCTACCGGCTTTAGCCCTAGGGGCTGGTTTGACAGGTAGCCTACCGAACACCGGTCGGAGGCTAGCATGACAGCTACCCAGCAGCGCAGAGAACTTCACCGTCACAGAAGTGAGACTACAGAACCATTGCCAGAGGTGGATTCAACGCAATAGGCCCAGTTTATGGGCCTGTGCCGCTTTTTATCTCCCCAGCACCACCATGAATCTACATACCTCATCATCCAGTTGTGACAGCTGCCTCCGCCTCTCCCAGAGAATCACCGAAATAGAAGGAAGAATCTCCACTCTTCATCAAATAAAAGACGGTGAAACATTCCTTGATTCCATATGCCCTGATGACTTCATCCCAGCCCCAAACATTGACTCGTCCGATCCTGAGGTACACTTAAGTCCCGCCGTGTCACCTCAGGCAGCAGCTGACCTGGACCTAACTGTCCCAATGACAGTTCGCTCGAGCCCCGTCACCTCTACCGAGGTGAGACGGGACCTAGACACTACTGTCCCGATGAAGCCGTCTGACCGATGGATTATAAATGGAGCCAAGCCCAAAGCCTGTCCCCAGTCTTGCTCTACTCCCGTCTCCTCCTGGATAACAGCTGGTCGGAGCAAAAAAGGGAAAAAGAAACATTCCCACATCCCGACATAAAGGGAAAAAGAAACATTCCCACATCCCGACATAATCCACAGATCTCCACCAGAAATAGCTTTGCCGCAGTGGGCGAGCAGGTTGCCCCGCCGCTCCCTCGGTCCACACCGGCAAACTCGGCTACCAGTGCCCCCAGTAGATCGGTGGTAAAGCCCACCTCCGCCCGACAAAAATTGTTGAGATCCGCTGTGCACAGGCGGTCTGGAGGCCTCCCTCCCCCCCAACCAACTGAGGATTCCCCCCCAAAAAACCAGTCTCACGTCCAAAGCCAGGTCCAGATGTCCACAAGATCCCCTCAGCCGTCTTCCCCCTGTCGTCCCAGAGCAGAGTCTCCGACACCGTTGTCCTCTGCTCACAAATCTCCAAGCTGGCCGATAAGAATCACCCCACAGTCAATACTGTCGCAAAAAATAATCCATCCATTATTCCTCCACTCATTCGCCCCACTCTTCTGATTGTCGGCGATAGCATTGTCCGACACATTCACTTCCCAAACGCTGTAACACGCTGTTTTCCTGGAGCAACAATCCCGAGGCTCTTAGATAATCTTATATATCTGGTCCTATTCTGGTCCTATTGGTATTGGTGGCGGTACCACCATTATGCACCGCCACTTTCTCTGACTTCGAACCGATATCTCTCTCCTCACTTTCAGACATAATATCTCACCTCCGGCCAACAAACTGCCCCACAGATAGCATCCCCCCTCGTCTCCTAAAAGAGGTTTTCTGCTCTGTGGGCCCGACCCTTCTGTCCCTATTAAATACAAGCCTCCTCTCAGGACATGTCCCAGCCCCATTCAAACATGCTGTTGTGCACCCGTTAATAAAAAAGAAAAACTCAGACCCATCTATCCTCTCTATCTTCAGACCCATTTCCCAGCTACCCTTCCTATCCAAAGTTTTTGAAAAAGTAGTTTATGCCCAGCTACAATCATTTTTAATCAATCACGGTCTCCATGAAAAGTTTCAATCAGGTTTTAAACCGGGCCATAGTACAGAAACAGCCATTTTAAAAGTTTTTAATTACCTTATTTTATCAGTTGACTCGGGTAGCCCTGCCATTTTAGTCTTGCTTGACCTCTCCGCCGCTTTTGATACAGTGGAACACCGAATCCTACTCTCACGGCTCGAACATCAGGTTGGCATCTCTGGCGCCGCCCTAGCCTGGTTCAGGTCCTATCTAACTGATAGGACCTTCTCCGTCCAGCTAGGGGAATTCTCCTCACCAGCAGCTCCCCTTACGTGTGGGGTCCCACAGGGCTCCATTCTGGCCCCCTTATTGTTCTTATTATACATGTTGCCTCTCGGATCCATACTAACCAAACACAACATTGCTTTTCACTGCTACGCTGATGACGTGCAAATTTACATGCCACTAACATCCAACAGCAACAATTCCTTCCAGCCCCTAACCAACTGCTTAACAGACATTAAAATCTGGATGGATGCAAATTTCCTACACCTAAACAATAATAAAACAGAAATTATCATCTTTGGAAACCGTCCCACCTCCACCGTTAATAGCCTAGGTCCCCTCTCCTCCAATATCCACAATAGTGCAAAAAACCTCGGCTTTATTTTTGACAGTAGTTTCAAATTCATCAGCTCCACCGTAAAAAACAGCTTTTTTCATCTACGACTACTAGCCAAAATAAAACCCTATCTACCCCTCAAACAATTTGAAACAGTAATCCACGCCTTCATAACATCTCGACTGGACTATTGTAATGCACTGTACTATGGTATTGACCTCTCCTCTCTCAAACGATTACAACTAGTACAAAATGCTGCTGCCCGTCTTCTTACAGGGACCAAAAAAATCAATCACATCACACCAGTTCTGGCCTCACTACACTGGCTCCCGATCAAATACAGAATCGATTTTAAACTCCTCCTTTTCGCCTTTAAATCAATAAATGGTCTGGCCCCCTCTTACATGTCTGATCTCATTGAGCGCTATAATCCACCCAGAGCCCTGAGGTCCGCCAGCCAGTTACTGCTGACTGTGCCAACAGAAAAAAACCCAAAAACGGCTCCAGAGCTCTGGAATAATTTACCCCTCCATATCAGATCCGCCCAATCTATTGAAATCTTTAAGTCCCTAGTAAAAACGCACCTTTTTTCCATGGCTTTTAATACCTCCTAAATTTCTTTTTTTTATATTCCTTGTTTGCCTTTGTAGTCTTTGATTGTTCGACTGTTTTATTATTGATGCCTTTTTTAAACTGTTTCATCTGTACAGCACTTTGGTCAGCTAAGGTTGTGTAAATTGTGCTCTATAAATAAAGTTTGATTGATTGATTGATTGATGCTGACCTTCAAAGCAGCCAAAGGTATGGCTCCTCCATACCTCCAAAACCTGTACCCCTACACCCCCACCCGTGCACTTAGATCAACCAACACAGGGATGCTGACAGAACCCTCGCTATAAAAACCCCAGGGCAAAAATCCACTTGTCCGAGACAGTTTGCCCTCCTGGCCCCCAAGCTGTGGAATAAACTCCCTGTCGCACTTAGAACAACGGAATCACTCGCTAGCTTTCGCTGTGGACTGAAGACTCACCTTTTCAGACTCCACCTAAACAAAAAAAAAACAGAAATCCAAATCTGTTCAGAACCACATCATCAGGTAGAATATGATTTGCTGAAGGAACAGCTGTTTGTTATATAACATGTGTAGTAAGCTGTGTAAATTAAGGTGTTCTATTACCATCCAAAAGGTAATTCATGTTATTGACTGAAATTACCACACACAACTCGTTACCAGCACATACTACTATAAACCAATGCAAAAAAACATCTTAACTTTGAATGTTTGCCTTTATTTGTGACTGTACAACCTGTACCAACCATTACTTAACAAAGCGATACATAAACACACAATAATGTGTCACCACATATATCACGTTTCATTTTCTATTATGCTAAGAAAACTCCCTTTTGGACAAGGAAAAATCATAAAGGCAATTTCCAATATACATTGTATGACTAAATATATATAGGTAACTTGTTTAGTCATTGAATAACACTAACATTGCATTCTAAACCTTTGAGACGAAAAACATTACAGAAAATAAAACAGAATCAGAAAAAAATGCATATTGAGAGAAGTTTATCTCCATCTGCAATAATATGTAGGTGTGACATGTTCCACAAAGATAACACAGTATGAAAAAGCATGATAATAATATAAAGGTCCAACACCAAATTTTCTTCTGAAAATAAATCAACAAACATTTAATTCATCCCCAACAATTCAACTATTGTTCTAGAATCTGCATGCTCATATACATGTAATGTGTTTATAAAGGTTTAACCATCTTAATAACTATGCTTATGAAAAGACTATAGTGGATTGTCATGCTATGCTGATGTCTCTCCTCCACTGTGAATCTAACTATAATGATGTATATTTCATAGGCTCTTGATATTTCAGCTGCTTGTAGCAGTAAAACACTTTCCACCCTGACCACGGGAAACAGGTTTATCCCTAGTGTGAATTCTCTGGTGTGTTTTAAGGCTGGACATCTGAGAGAAGTGATGCCCACACTGATCACATCCATAGGGTTTCTCTCCAGTGTGAACTCTCTGGTGGATTTTAAGGATGGCCATCTCAGAAAAGTGTTGTCCACACTGATCACATCCATGGGGTTTCTCTCCAGTGTGAATTCTCTGGTGGCGTTTAAGGGTCTTCATTTCAGAGAACTTTTCTCCACACTGATCACATCCATAGGGTTTCTCTCCAGTGTGAATTCTCTGATGGCTTTTAAGGATGTTCATTTCAGAGAACTTTTGTCCACACTGATCACATCCATAGGGTTTCTCTCCAGTGTGAATACTCTGGTGCCTTTTAAGGGTCCTCATTTCAGAGAACTTTTGTCCACACTGATCACATCCATAGGGTTTCTCTCCAGTGTGGATTCTCTGGTGTATTTTAAGTTTGGAGATGCAAGGGAAGCGTTTTCCACACTGATCACAGCAGTGTTGTTTCTGCTTAGCCAACCTTCTTTCTTCATTCACCTCTGGTAGGACTGGGAAGCCAGACTGATGATGCAGCACTGGAATGGAAACAAAGAAAAGGAAAAGACTGTTGAGTAAGACATTACTTAATGGACTTAAAAGTGTTAACTTTGTTGCGCATGAAGAAATAGAATCACCAATCATGATAAAATCATCAAACATTTTGTCTAGGAAAACATAGTCATTAGGTGGTTAATTAATACTAAACTAACTTGCAGTGACTATACTATTGTTGAACTGTGTTGCACAAAATAAAATGTTGTCCATCGAATGTACAGCAAAACCATAAAATACAATGAAACCAATGTCAAGATGAACACTAGAAATGATCTTGTTAATTTTGAGGGAAAAAAAGGTAAGTAGAGTAAGTAACATACCGTGGTATCTGGATTCCTCCTGTTCAGCAGAAATGTCCCTGGTGGGGTCGAGAGAGTTCATCTTCACCTGAAGTCTGAAGTCCACAGTCAGATCTGATCAGAAATGATTGATATCCTGAAAGACTTGTGGAGAAATGACACAGACCAACTCTTCTTATACTAGAGAGCTTGGGGTGGAGCCAAAAACTGCTTTGAACGATTGGCCAAAGAGAACAATAGGACCATCTCTCCACCAATCACAATTTAACATACTGTTCTCCACCCTCCCTCCTCCCCCCCAGACATGCTCCATGCAGCATTCAGCAAATACAGTGAAAACAAAATAGTCTATATTTGACAAGAATTGCTTTGTTAGCTTGTGCAATGATTCCATGTCTCGATCTATTATTGACATAAACTAAAATCAATAACGTACATAAATGTACAGTGTCAAAAGGATTAAACAATGAGTATCTGAGTAATATAGAAGCACATATCAATATAAAAACAGAAGTCAGTAGCAGTCCAAAGCAGGAGTATGCAATCCTAAAGAACATACTGTGTAGAACAAAGCTTAATGAAAAGCACATGTGCCCTATGTTTAAGTGGTCTACATGTAATCTGGTAGGAGCACTGGTTCTGATCCTTTATAACAAAGCTCTTGTCACACTGTTTACACTAATGTGGCTTAGATTTCATATGGTTTATCTTTCATGGTGATCTCTTGACATCTTAAGTCACCTAAATTACCATTTCATTGCCATTTCACCCAGAGTGAAATGGTTTAAACAATGCATATAACAAACCATTTGTCACTTTTTTTTCTTTTTCTGTAAAGGTCACTGCTATCCATTCTGCAGTTCCTGTTGTCGTTCACATGTACAATACACTGTGTGTGTGTGTGTGTGTGTGTGTGTGTGTGTGTGTGTGTGTGTGTGTGTGTGTGTGTGTGTGTGTGTGTGTGACCTCTGTCTTGTCAACCTGAGTTCCCAGAAGTTATTTTTGTCTTGTTATTTGATCAGAATCAATGAGGCACATCCAAGGCCATTCAAGTTCCCAAAGAAACTTACTTGTTGAGGATTACTCCAAAATTCCTTCAGAACAATACAACCTCCATCCTATGAATGTGTCTCTCAACTCCCCATTGCTATTCATGCAGAGCCATTAAGATAGATTGGGCCACCAGGTCTCCTTAGAAACCTAATTTGCACCTGATTGCCCCAAATCTGTTCAGAACCATAACATCAGGTAGAATCTGACGCCACGTGGTTTGAATTAAGTTGCTATGTAAATTAAATCTTTAAATTCATTTCATTTTAGTACATAGACATTGGTCAGGTGTCTGTACTAGAATGCCATTCTGTACAGAACAGCCATCCGTCTTCATAGGCCTGGCCAGTCTTTGCATTTCAAACATTTAAAAATTAAATTGCTAAATACAAGGCACACATAAAATAGGTTATTTGCATTGCAAAACGATTTGATACTGATTATCGGCATTGTAAAGCGATACGATACAAAGCCAAACGGTACATTGTTTGCTTTTGCACAACAATTTAGGCTAGTAGATCATTGCAGATAAAAATCTTACTATATCGATACATCCCTATCATATACATAAAATGTCTGCATTTACCCCCCACAGCATGTTTTGAATAAGCCTATTTAGCCTGGACACAACAGCCTATACCATTTGCATTGCCATTCTCTATACATGGACATGATGTGTATGTGTGAAGTGGTGTGTTCAAGTGTGATCTGCATTACCATTGATGGAATGTGGGCCTTAATGTTGATATAGGCCAGCTATCATTCAAGGCACATGTTGAATGTCAATGACAGATAATTAATGTCCTCAGTTCTATGTACAGTATATATATGGTTCTGTCTGCGTTTACTGAAATGTACAAACCGAGTTATGCCACAGGGAGGCGCTACAGTGCCACAGTACTTCAGGTACACTCCTTATATGAGCCTGTCACTTCCTGTAGGAAGCACATGTGTGTGTTGTTCTCTGTCCACCACCGAGTTGAGCTGCGGTCGCACTCGCGTGCATCCAGCTATAATAAAATATGCCATGCTTGGCTGAATATGATTCCTCTCTCCATTGCCTTCTTCACCCGAATGCAACGTGCTGCTAAGAAGAGTAAATCAACAGGTTATGATGCCCAGTCAGACGTTCGGGAGAAAGGTTTGCCAGTTTCCACTGTGAAGACGCAAGGTACAGTGTGCTAAGTTGCTAACGGCTAGCATAACAAGAGAAGCAAGCGTCATGGATCATCGGGGGACAAGCAGGTTACCTCGTCTGGCGTTCGACGGAGATGAGAGAAGATATGAGTTATGGGAGACCAAAATGTTGGGACATTTCCATTTATTGGGACTAAAGGACACGGTCCTGGGAGAGCCGACCGAGGATGCAAGGGCGGCAGATGGAAAGAAAAATGCCGACGCTTATGCAGAGATGATACTACTACTTGATGACAAGAGCATCTCACTGATTATGAGGGATGCGCCCAACGATGGAAGGAAGTCTCTAAAAATATTAAGAGAGTATTATGCAGGGAAGGGGAAGCCCCGCATAATTAACCTGTACACCATGCTGACATCGCTTCAGAAGGCTAACGACGAAAGTATTATGGACTACATCATCAGAGCAGAGACCGCCATTACAGCGCTGCGAAATGCAGGTGAGACTTTGGGGGACGGTCTGCTGGTGGCTATGGTCCTCAAAGGACTGCCTGAGAGTTACAAGCCATTCGCCATACATGTGGCTCACACAGAAGACAAAATAACATTTGCTGAGTTCAAGACTAAGCTAAGAAGTTTTGAAGAAACAGAAAAGATAAATGCTGAGTCAAGCGACAGTGTGATGAAGACTCAGGGGAGATTCGGGCAGCGGCCCGCCAAAACCAACGCACGTGACCGGAAGGACGACACAGAGATGGTCTGCTATAAATGCGGAACCAAGGGACATCGAGCTAAAGAGTGTAGACAGAAGACTTGGTGTAGTCGCTGCCGAAGTGACACACACAAAGACGCCACGTGTAGGCACAAGGACAATCAGGACAGACGTGACGGAGCATGCAAGGCTTCAGAAGAAGATGGCGACGCCGACTTCGCGTTCAAGATGAGGGACGGAGAGACTGGTACCCAGCGGCAGCCGGCGGGCGACATCCAGGAGCGGGGACTGATGGTGGATACAGGGGCCACCAGTCACATCGTCACCGACGTGACCAAGTTTAAGAGCTTCGACAGCGCGTTCAGACCAGAAAAGCACAGCGTCGAGTTGGCAGACGGCACCCGTTGCAGCGGGGTCGCGCAGAAGAGGGGGACTGCTGAGGTCTGTCTGATCGACAGCGGAGGACAGCGACACAAGGCGACGCTGAGAGACGCTTTGCTGATACCGTCATATCCCCAGAACATCTTCTCAGTGAAGGCGGCCACGGCAAGCGGGGCCACGGTCATCTTCAAGGAGGAGAAAGATGCACTGATAACCAAAAACGGTACCAGATTTGACATACATGTATATGGCAAGTTGTATTATTTGCATACCGAGGGTGAGTCTAATGATAAGTGTAATGCATGTCACGACCTTCAGACATGGCACAAGATATTAGGCCACTGCAATTATGATGATGTTTTAAAGCTGCAGAATGTGGTTGATGGTATGCAGATTAAGGGAAAAACAAGCAGGCCTGAGCAAGCGTGTGAGGTGTGTATTCAGGGAAAATTTCCCCAAACAAGAAATAGGGACCCTGATGCTAGAGCAGAGGCTCCCTTACAGCTGGTACACACCGACCTTGCAGGTCCTGTACCCACAGAGTCAATTGATGGTTACAAATATGTACAGTCATTCACTGATGATTACACAAGCGCAGTGTTTGTTTATTTTCTGAAAAAGAAAAGCGACACAGTACAAGCTACAGAAAAGTTCTTAGCAGATGTATCTCCTTATGGTCAAGTTAGGTGTCTCAGATCAGATAACGGCACCGAGTATACATGTAATGATTTCCAAACACTGATGAGGAAAAATAAAATCAGGCACGAGACGTCCGCTCCGTACTCCCCACACCAGAACGGGACTGCAGAGCGCAGTTGGCGTACTCTATTTGAGATGGGTCGGTGCATGCTTGTTGAAAGCGAGCTACCAAAACAACTATGGCACTATGCAGTACAAACAGCAGCGGTGGTGCGAAATAGATGTTTTAATAAGCGTACAGGGCAGACTCCCTACCAGCTACTGACAGGCAAAAAGGCCAATCTATCTAATATGCAAAGGTTTGGATCTGTATGTTACACATACAAACAGGAAAAGGGAAAACTGGATTCCAGGTGTGACATGGGACGTTTTGTGGGATATGACAAAAACAGTCCGGCATATCTGATTTATCATCCAGACACAAACAGAGTGCTAAAACACAGGCTGGTTAAGTTTGTGAGCAGGGCAGCTGCAGAAAAGCAGACACAGACAGGAGAGACTGACCCTATTGACGATTACGACAGGATGAGACAGCCCAGGACTAGTGAGACTACACATGAGGTTGACAGGAGCACAGAGAATGCACAAGAGCAAAGTGTACAGAGTAGAGGTGCACACAGTCATAGTCCAGGGGTCCAGGGGCCTTCTGTCCCTTACCAAACACAGCAGAGTGAGACTGGTGATGGGAGAAGGTATCCAGCTAGAGAAAGGAGGAAACCAAGTCACTTAGATGACTTTGTAAGCGAAAATAGTGACAGTGATGGGATCCATACCACTGTAGACTATTGCTACAGAGCTTTATGTGGTGTTCCACAGACCTTTGGTGAGGCCATGAGGTCAGCTAACTCTAAAGAATGGAGAAAAGCTATGGATGAGGAGGTCCAGTCGTTAAACGACAACAAAACATTTACCGTGACAACCCTACCTATAGGCAAGAAAACAGTGGGGGGTAAATGGGTTTACTCTATTAAGAGTGATATAGATGGGAAAGACAAGTACAAAGCACGGTTTGTGGCCAAGGGCTACAGCCAGGTGATGGGAATAGACTATGGGGAAACGTTTTCACCCACGGCTAACCTGACAAGTGTGAGGGTGGTGTTACAAAAAGCGGCACAGGAGAACCTACTCCTCCATCAGATGGACGTGAAAACGGCTTATTTACACGCCCCCATAGATTACGAGATCTATATAAATGCTCCAGAGGGTTACGAGGAGAAGGATAATGGTCTTGTGTATAAACTTGAAAAATCACTTTATGGTCTCAAACAGTCGGGGCGAAACTGGAATAGAGTTTTACATGATTGCTTAACCCTTAAGTGCTGTTCGGGTCATTTTGACCCGTTTTACATTTTCATTTGGAAAAAAAAGGTAGAAGTTAAAAATGTTTCCACCTGAAACTCACTGGCCTTAAAGATTCTTCTGAGATGAACATGTAAAAAAAATATTTTTGCACTACACCCATGCTACACCCCCCTCATATTTTTTGAACCTTAAGTGCTGTTCGGGTCATTTTGACCCGGAAGCACAGAAATACACAGTATTATGCCAAAACACAGACACACAGTCACCCCCACTTCTAACACCCCCCTTCCGAAGCCCCATTCCGAACCCTCCCCCCCTTCCTATAAGCATGAGCAATATTGCCCAGTATTAAATGAAGTCGTTTTTTTTACATGGATTTCAGCTAAATCAGTAAAAACGCCTAGCTCTTTCAGTGTTTAATGTGATATAGCAAAGCAGAAATGCAAACATTTACCAAATATACCATATGAATTGTTTGGTATTGAGTCAAAGTCAATGTATCATGATGATTTGTTAAGTTAAAATTTATAATAGTGTTGTTTTTTTTAAACCAAATATCCACCGGGTCAAAATGACCCGAACAGAACGAAGGTGTAGTGAATCTGAACAGAACTTAAGGGTTAACTGGAAACGGGTTCACACAAAACCCAGCCGACCACTGTGTTTATGCAAAAGAGTCAACAGACGAAAAGGTGATCATAATCATATGGGTCGATGACTTGATCATTGCGGCCAGCAATGAGAATGTTTTGAGAGAGGTGAAAGAGATGCTTGCAGGAAAATTTAAAATGAAAGATCTGGGAATACTTAAACATTTTCTGGGTATTGATTTCAGCCAATCCAATGGATGTGTCAAAATGTCACAGGAGAAGTACACTAACAAGGTTTTAGAGCGTTTTAATATGCAAAACTGTAGAACCAGAGAAACACCCTGTGATCAGAAACTTGATTATACTGAGGATGCAGTAAAAATGGATAATATCAGATTGTACAGGGAAGCTGTGGGAAGCCTTATATACCTAGCTACTTGTACAAGACCAGACTTAAGCTTTGTGGTAAGCAGACTATCACAGCATTTTGCTGAGCCTACAGAGGAGCAGTGGGTTACTGTGAAACATGTTCTAAGGTATCTCAAAGGCACGTCTGAGAAGGGTTTATGTTTCAAAAGAAACAACAGTGAGAATCTAGGTATACAGGCCTACAGTGATGCCGATTGGGCATCTGATGCCAGCGACAGGCGCAGTACCACAGGGTATTGTGTTAGTCTAAGTAAAAACAGTTCATTAGTTTTGTGGAAAACTAAAAAGCAGCCTACGGTTGCGCTCTCCACCTGTGAGGCGGAATACGTAGCACTGGCTTCAACCATACAAGAGTGTCTATACTTAGAGCAACTACTAGAGGGTATAGATAGCTACAAGTACACTCAACCTATTGTGCATGAGGACAACCAGGGAACGATTGCTCTTGCCAAAAACCCTGTGAACAGACAGAGGGCTAAACATGTGGATATAAAATACCACTTTATCAGGTCTACTGTAAGCGAGGGGAGAGTAACTTTGGTTTATTGTCCTACGGATGATATGGTTGCTGATATTATGACAAAACCTGTAACTAAACTGAAACTGAAGAAGTTTGAAAATGTCATTTTTGGAGTTTGAAATGTGTAAGACAGAGGTCCACATTCATGTTTGTATTTGTTTATTTTTCTATTGATTACAAGAACCTGTGAACAAGTGGGGGTGTTGAATGTCAATGACAGATAATTAATGTCCTCAGTTCTATGTACAGTATATATATGTGGTTCTCTGTCCACCACCGAGTTGAGCTGCGGTCGCACTCGCGTGCATCCAGCTATAATAAAATATGCCATGCTTGGCTGAATATGATTCCTCTCTCCATTGCCTTCTTCACCCGAATGCAACGTGCTGCTAAGAAGAGTAAATCAACAGCACACATTGCATCAGTCACCCGGTCCTGTAGGTTCACACTCTATAACATCCGTAAAATCCGACCTTTCCTCACCCAGGAGGCAGCCCAGCTCCTCATCCAGACATCTGTCATATCAAAACTTGACTATTGTAACTCTCTCCTCACTGGTCTCCCGGCATGTGCACTTAAAACACTGATGCTGACCTTCAAAGCAGCCAAAGGTATGGCTCCTCCATACCTCCAAAACCTGTACCCCTACACCCCCACCTGTGCACTTAGATCAACCAACACAGGGATGCTGACAGAACCCTCGCTATAAAAACCCCAGGGCAAAAGCCCTCCTGGCCCCCAAGCTGTGGAATAAACTCCCTGTCGCACTTAGAACAACGGAATCACTCGCTAGCTTTCGCTGTGGACTGAAGACTCACCTTTTCAGACTCCACCTAAACAAAAAAAAAAAACAGAAATCCAAATCTGTTCAGAACCACATCATCAGGTAGAATATGATTTGCTGAAGGAACAGCTGTTTGTTATATAACATGTGTGGTAAGCTGTGTAAATTAAGGTGTTCTATTACCATCCAAAAGGTAATTCATGTTATTGACTGAAATTACCACACACAACTCGTTACCAGCACATACTACTATAAACCAATGCAAAAAAAACATCTTAACTTTGAATGTTTGCCTTTATTTGTGACTGTACAACCTGTACCAACCATTACATTTAACAAAGCGATACATAAACACACAATAATGTGTCACCACATATATCACGTTTCATTTTCTATTATGCTAAGAAAACTCCCTTTTGGACAATATACATTGTATGACTAAATATATATAGGTAACTTGTTTAGTCATTGAATAACACTAACATTGCATTCTAAACCTTTGAGACGAAAAACATTACAGAAAATAAAACAGAATCAGAAAAAAATGCATATTGAGAGAAGTTTATCTCCATCTGCAATAATATGTAGGTGTGACATGTTCCACAAAGATAACACAGTATGAAAAAGCATGATAATAATATAAAGGTCCAACACCAAATTTTCTTCTGAAAATAAATCAACAAACATTTAATTCATCCCCAACAATTCAACTATTGTTCTAGAATCTGCATGCTCATATACATGTAATGTGTTTATAAAGGTTTAACCATCTTAATAACTATGCTTATGAAAAGACTATAGTGGATTGTCATGCTATGCTGATGTCTCTCCTCCACTGTGAATCTAACTATAATGATGTATATTTCATAGGCTCTTGATATTTCAGCTGCTTGTAGCAGTAAAACACTTTCCACCCTGACCACGGGAAACAGGTTTATCCCTAGTGTGAATTCTCTGGTGTGTTTTAAGGCTGGACATCTGAGAGAAGTGATGCCCACACTGATCACATCCATAGGGTTTCTCTCCAGTGTGAACTCTCTGGTGGATTTTAAGGCTGGCCATCTCAGAAAAGTGTTGTCCACACTGATCACATCCATAGGGTTTCTCTCCAGTGTGCATTTTCTGGTGCCTTTTAAGACTTGTCATTAAAGAGAAGAGTTGTCCACACTGATCACATCCATGGGGTTTCTCTCCAGTGTGAATTCTCTGGTGGCGTTTAAGGGTCTTCATTTCAGAGAACTTTTCTCCACACTGATCACATCCATAGGGTTTCTCTCCAGTGTGAATTTTCTGGTGCCTTTTAAGACTTGTCATTAAAGAGAAGTGTTGTCCACACTGATCACATCCATGGGGTTTCTCTCCAGTGTGAATTATCTGGTGGCGTTTAAGGGTCTTCATTTCAGAGAACTTTTCTCCACACTGATCACATCCATAGGGTTTCTCTCCAGTGTGAATTCTCTGATGGCTTTTAAGGCTGTTCATTTCAGAGAACTTTTGTCCACACTGATCACATCCAAAGGGTTTCTCTCCAGTGTGAATTTTCTGGTGCCTTTTAAGGCTGCACATCCGAGGGAAGTGTTGTCCACACTGATCACAACCATAGGGTTTCTCTCCAGTGTGAATTCTCTTGTGTTTTTTAAGGCTGGACATCTGAGAGAAGCGTTGTCCACACTGATCACATCCATAGGGTTTCTCTCCAGTGTGAATTATATGGTGGCTTTTAAGGTTTGTCATTAAAGAGAAGTGTTTTCCACACTGATCACATCCATAGGGTTTCTCTCCAGTGTGAATACTCTGGTGCCTTTTAAGGGTCCTCATTTCAGAGAACTTTTGTCCACACTGATCACATACATAGGGTTTCTCTCCAGTGTGGATTCTCTGGTGTATTTTAAGTTTGGAGATGCAAGGGAAGCGTTTTCCACACTGATCACAGCAGTGTTGTTTCTGCTTAGCCAACCTTCTTTCTTCATTCACCTCTGGTAGGACTGGGAAGCCAGACTGATGATGCAGCACTGGAATGGAAACAAAGAAAAGGAAAAGACTGTTGAGTAAGACATTACTTAATGGACTTAAAAGTGTTAACTTTGTTGCGCATGAAGAAATAGAATCACCAATCATGATAAAATCATCAAACATTTTGTCTAGGAAAACATAGTCATTAGGTGGTTAATTAATACTAAACTAACTTGCAGTGACTATACTATTGTTGAACTGTGTTGCACAAATAAAATGTTGTCCATCGAATGTACAGCAAAACCATAAAATACAATGAAACCAATGTCAAGATGAACACTAGAAATGATCTTGTTAAGTTTGAGGGAAAAAAAGGTAAGTAGAGTAAGTAACATACCGTGGTCTCTGGATTCCTCCTGTTCAGCAGAAATGTCCCTGGTGGGGTCGAGAGAGTTCATCTTCACCTGAAGTCTGAAGTCCACAGTCAGATCTGATCAGAAATGATTGATATCCTGAAAGACTTGTGGAGAAATGACACAGACCAACTCTTCTTATACTAGAGAGCTTGGGGTGGAGCCAAAAACTGCTTTGAACGATTGGCCAAAGAGAACAATAGGACCATCTCTCCACCAATCACAATTTAACATACTGTTCTCCACCCTCCCTCCTCCCCCCCAGACATGCTCCATGCAGCATTCAGCAAATACAGTGAAAACAAAATAGTCTATATTTGACAAGAATTGCTTTGTTAGCTTGTGCAATGATTCCATGTCTCGATCTATTATTGACATAAACTAAATCAATAACGTACATAAATGTCATTAAAGAGAAGTGTTGTCCACACTGATCACATCCATGGGGTTTCTCTCCAGTGTGAATTCTCTGGTGGCGTTTAAGGGTCTTCATTTCAGAGAACTTTTCTCCACACTGATCACATCCATAGGGTTTCTCTCCAGTGTGAATTCTCTGATGGCTTTTAAGGCTGTTCATTTCAGAGAACTTTTGTCCACACTGATCACATCCAAAGGGTTTCTCTCCAGTGTGAATTTTCTGGTGCCTTTTAAGGCTGCACATCTGAGGGAAGTGTTGTCCACACTGATCACAACCATAGGGTTTCTCTCCAGTGTGAATTATATGGTGGCTTTTAAGGTTTGTCATTAAAGAGAAGTGTTTTCCACACTGATCACATCCATAGGGTTTCTCTCCAGTGTGAATACTCTGGTGCCTTTTAAGGGTCCTCATTTCAGAGAACTTTTGTCCACACTGATCACATCCATAGGGTTTCTCTCCAGTGTGGATTCTCTGGTGTATTTTAAGTTTGGAGATGCAAGGGAAGTGTTTTCCACACTGATCACAGCAGTGTTGTTTCTGTGTGTGTGTGTGTGTGTGTGTGTGTGTGTGTGTGTGTGTGTGTGTGTGTGTGTGTGTGTGTGTGTGTGTGTGTGTGTGTGTGTGTGTGACCTCTGTCTTGTCAACCTGAGTTCCCAGAAGTTCTTTTTGTCTTGTTATTTGATCAGAATCAATGAGGCACATCCAAGGTCATTCAAGTTCCCAAAGAAACTTACTTGTTGAGGATTACTCCAAAATTCCTTCAGAACAATACAACCTCCATCCTATGAATGTGTCTCTCAACTCCCCATTGCTATTCATGCAGAGCCATTAAGATAGATTGGGCCACCAGGTCTCCTTAGAAACCTAATTTGCACCTGATTGCCCCAAATCTGTTCAGAACCATAACATCAGGTAGAATCTGACGCCACGTGGTTTGAATTAAGTTGCTATGTAAATTAAATCTTTAAATTCATTTCATTTTAGTACATAGACATTGGTCAGGTGTCTGTACTAGAATGCCATTCTGTACAGAACAGCCATCCGTCTTCATAGGCCTGGCCAGTCTTTGCATTTCAAACATTTAAAAATAAAATTGCTAAATACAAGGCACACATAAAATAGGTTATTTGCATTGCAAAACGATTTGATACTGATTATCGGCATTGTAAAGCGATACGATACAAAGCCAAACGGCACATTGTTTGCTTTTGCACAACAATATAGGCTAGTAGATCATTGCAGATGAAAATCTTACTGTATCGATACATCCCTATCATATACATAAAATGTCTGCATTTACCCCCCACAGCATGTTTTGAATAAGCCTATTTAGCCTGGACACAACAGCCTATACCATTTGCATTGCCATTCTCTATACATGGACATGATGTGTATGTGTGAAGTGGTGTGTTCAAGTGTGATCTGCATTACCATTGATGGAATGTGGGCCTTAATGTTGATATAGGCCTATGTACTATAGTTGACTTGGAGATGCTGTTGATTTACTTACAATAGAGGATATGCCCTTATGCCCAAATAGAGTGACAAAGAACATGATATCATGTGAAAAAAGAACAGGAAAACGAATTATAACATTTTTTTTAAATGATTTAAAAAACGTTGCCAAAAAGCAACGCTGGGCCTTGCAGGGTTAATGAGAGTAGTAGGCCTGCTTTGGTCTGGAGTTGCCTACAGGTGTGGGTGTAACTTCACTACACAGAAGGTCCATCTCACAGTGGATGTCAGCACACCACCTCAAGCTGAACCCGGACAAGACGGAGCTACTCTTCTTCCCAGCTAAGTCTTGCCCCATGCAAGATCTCACTATTTCCATAGATAATGCATTGGTGACTTCGGTTCCTACTGGGCTGCTCACTAAGGTCTAATGTGAGCTGTATGCATGCCAGCCTCTCCTGGCTTACTGTTGAAAATAGGTTGACTTGTAATACACTTGTGCTGTTCAAGTCAGTTATGAGCATTGAAACTCCAGTGTTTATACATAAACAGATCCTTTTAACTCTCCAGTGTTTATACATAAACAGATCATTTTACTATACTTAATCATTACACTAGAGGTGCCATTAATGGGAAGCTTGGATTACCAAGTCCAAAAAACAATGCTCTAAGGAGGTCTTTTATTTTTAGATCACTGACACTGTGGAATAACCTGCCTCCAAACCTTTGCTGTATTTACAGTAAATTCGCTTTTAAAAGGAATCTTAAAGTTTATTTAAAGTTGTACCATGTAACTTTTTTTATAAAACAAATCTTAAAATTGTCCTAACTGTTAAATCGCTAAAGTTTTAGAACACCCACTCCGTTATTTTCAGCTTCTGAAGCCTTCTCTTTATATGTTTTCTATGATCCTGGCCGTGGACCGGATTTCGCGCAAAATTGACGTAATCTGCATCATCTGTATACGTTGTGTATACGTTGCCCAATCACATCGCCGATCATGCACACATGGTACACTACCGGCCAATCACAGCGCATCTTGAAGTGGGGTCGCCATATTTGTAGTCGCCCGTGTGTCTCTTTACTCAAAAGGTAATCTCGCCTACCAGGCAGGGTGAAGTAGTCCGTTTCTCCGGAATGCCTGAACGCACAGGAACCAGGGACCCCTCCAAAGATAGCTCTCGGCGTTGTGGAGGCAGACGCGGGGGTGTGAAGGTACGAAAAACGGGCGAAAGACGCGAACGCGACCACGGTTTGCTATATGGCTACTGACCACTAGTTGAGAATCTTACACAGTATAGCTTTAACACTGTAATTTTTGATTGTTATTTTTTCTGTTTCTTTTCTAAAATGTGACTTCATTGATCTTATTTGTTAGTTTCATTATGTATTGTGTTGAGTACTAACTTTTAATATTATTGCATTTGTAACTGTAAAAATCTTGTATTTTTTTACACAACAGCTAATGGGGATCCTGAATAAAATCAAATAAAATCAAACTGCTAGAAACCTTGGTGTGGTCCTGGACAGCCAGCTATCATTCAAGGCACACATTACATCAGTCACCCGGTCCTGTAGGTTCACACTCTATAACATCCGTAAAATCCGACCTTTCCTCACCCAGGAGGCAGCCCAGCTCCTCATCCAGACATCTGTCATATCAAAACTTGACTATTGTAACTCTCTCCTCACTGGTCTCCCGGCATGTGCACTTAAAACACTGATGCTGACCTTCAAAGCAGCCAAAGGTATGTCTCCTCCATACCTCCAAAACCTGTACCCCTACACCCCCACCCGTGCACTTAGATCAACCAACACAGGGATGCTGACAGAACCCTCGCTATAAAAACCCCAGGGCAAAAATCCACTTGTCCGAGACAGTTTGCCCTCCTGGCCCCCAAGCTGTGGAATAAACTCCCTGTCGCACTTAGAACAACGGAATCACTCGCTAGCTTTCGCTGTGGACTGAAGACTCACCTTTTCAGACTACACCTAAAAAAAAAAAAACAGAAATCCAAATCTGTTCAGAACCACATCATCAGGTAGAATATGATTTGCTGAAGGAACAGCTGTTTGTTATATAACATGTGTAGTAAGCTGTGTAAATTAAGGTGTTCTATTACCATCCAAAAGATAATTCATGTTATTGACTGAAATTACCACACACAACTCGTTACCAGCACATACTACTATAAACCAATGCAAAAAAAAAACATCTTAACTTTGAATGTTTGCCTTTATTTGTGACTGTACAACCTGTACCAACCATTACATTTAACAAAGCGATACATAAACACACAATAATGTGTCACCACATATATCACGTTTCATTTTCTATTATGCTAAGAAAACTCCCTTTTGGACAAGGAAAAATCATAAAGGCAATTTCCAATATACATTGTATGACTAAATATATATAGGTAACTTGTTTAGTCATTGAATAACACTAACATTGCATTCTAAACCTTTGAGACGAAAAACATTACAGAAAATAAAACAGAATCAGAAAAAAATGCATATTGAGAGAAGTTTATCTCCATCTGCAATAATATGTAGGTGTGACATGTTCCACAAAGATAACACAGTATGAAAAAGCATGATAATAATATAAAGGTCCAACACCAAATTTTCTTCTGAAAATAAATCAACAAACATTTAATTTGTGGCTTAGATTTCATATGGTTTATCTTTCATGGTGATCTCTTGACATCTTAAGTCACCTAAATCACATATGTTTTGATAACTGTCCTGGAATGAAGAATTGAACAAAGAAAAAATAACCTGCTGTGGAAAAGAAAAAAGTTCCAAGTATATCGGAATAAACATTTGCCTTTACAAAACACAGTTGGACCCAGTGGATATCATAATCATTTGACAGGCCTGAGAACCAACAGCGAGTAAAAAAGAGCAGCCATTGCTCAATTAGGATAGTGTATGCATATTCATGAATTTAATGCTCATGTTTGTCATAGAAATGGACTCCAATTTGTATTTGGCAGGGTTTGCAGAGATAGGTTCCCAAAGCATGATTCTAGCTAAGCCTCCCTTCTCTAGAGGTTATTGTTCCCCCTTACGTATGACTCCTCATGTGTGCTTTCAGATAACGTGTTGTAGCATAGCCTTTGCCACAAACCGTGCAAGTAAAGGTTTTTTCACTTGTATGGATCGCCATGTGTGTGGTCAGATTGCTCTTCTGACTAAAACATTTGCCACAGACTGCACAAGTAAATGGCTTTTCACCTGTGTGAGTGTACATGTGTTTTTTTAGATGCACCATGCTACCACAGCCTTTGCCACAAACTGTACACATATAAGTGTATTCCCCTGTATGAGTCATCATGTGGGATTTTAGACGACCTGTGTCAATAAAATCTTTGTTACAAAGTGTACAAGTAAAGGGGTGTTCCCCTGTATGAATGCGCATGTGTATCTTTAGATGACTCATTCGACTACAGCCTCTGCCACAAACTGTACAATTAAAAGGGTATTCCCCTGTATGGGTCATTGTGTGAATCTTCAGAGTGCCCTTACGATTAAACATCTTTCCGCAGTCTTTACAATTAAAGTGTTTCTTCTCTGTCTGACACTTCATTTGTTTTGGTGATTTCGGCTCCTGGGTCAGCTTCTTACTCAAAGGCAATCTTTGTCCTTCCATATTTTGTGATGTGTGTGATTCCAGTGTGTTTGAAAATGTCTGAAATTCTTTGGTCTCCTCCCACTCATCACTGTCTTCGGTGTCAGATTTAGAACAGTGTGAATCACTAGTGGGTTGTGGTGGACTGTCCTCTACATCAGTTTGGGTCGTCATGTGTTCAGCTGAGGTGATGGTTACAGGCGTTGTCTCTCTGTTTTCACTATCACCTTCCATTTTCACTGCTAGTAATGTGAACCCCTCGTCTGGTCTTAGAAGAAGCTCCTCTTGTTCCTCTTTAATCTGTGGAAGATGTGGTTCCTCCTGGACCAGACTGGAGTTCATATTCTGTAGTTCGGGGTAAACCACCTCTTTACACAAAGGGCGGTGCAGGATGTCTAGACAAAAGATAAAATGAGACAGACCCATTAAATGCTTGAAATGTACACATGTCCATGTGATGTTACCTATTATGTATCTGTGGTAATATCAAGAACTTCTGCTTTTGGAACCACATTTTGATCAAGGTTGTGTTTCTAGTGTAAGCTCACATACCAATGATAATCACATTTTATTTTATCGCATGCAACCCTTATAATTCAGTAAACCATTTCTACTGTCATGTAACTTGGAAAGGCTCAAACAATGCAATGCTCACCAAAAAATGTAATAGTGGCCACTAAGATAATAGTATGGTAAACAAACAAAATGACTTATGCTTGAGATGGCAGCACATTCAACACTTTTGAAATGAAAAGTGGCAAAAACAACATTACTATTACTGTACATAGTATTAGAAGTGTGTTGAGCTGTGACCACACAAGGAATTAACATGATATAAAACCACAGTGTGTGATCTTACTTTAATTGAATACAGTTAAACCACATATTATTGACTCGGAAACTTTTTCTCTTACAATGTGAATGAGGTTGTTTCAGTAAAAGTAATAGTACCAACCTGCTCTGCATAGTTTGATGTATGGTTTTAAAACCATATCCAGTCGTCTGCTTTGGGAGTCAATTTCTTTCTTCAAGTAAGCTTCGTCCTCATACTCTCTTACAATTTGTCCAACAGTTCCAAGTATCTCTTCAGCAGCTGCAGATAGTCGCTCATTGACCAAGGACTTCAGTGCTTGTAATAAAGCCATTTCTCAAAGCTAGCCCTGATTTTCTGTGACAAATACACCAACCACGTGAAGAAAGTTCAGCCCTTAACAACTTGCAGAGACTAAAGTGTCACCAAAACATAAACAGAGGCCTGCTAAATACTCACTGTGAGTCTGATGGCCCAATCAGACGAGGGGGGTGGGGCAACAATAGACATAAACTGGCCAATAGTTGAACACTACATGCACATTTCAACACAATACCTCCCATACAAAATACAATGTTTGACTTTACTTCACAATTCGACATTTGATTGCTTCAAAGTGTGGCAGTTTATGTTGCACTTATGAACCATAATATTATACACTCAACCACAAGTAGGCCTACTATTAAAGTAGTATTAAATTCAATTGTCTGCAAAACATTATTTTGCTTGGACAGGTTTTTGTAGGTAACTTGTGACATAGGCAGCACATTAATTAATTTATTATAATAAAAATGGATTGCATTTTTAAAACAATTTAAAAATAAAATTGCTAAATACAAGGCACACATAAAATAGGTTATTTGCATTGCAAAACGATTTGATACTGATTATCGGCATTGTAAAGCGATACGATACAACGCCACAGCATGTTTTGAATAAGCCTATTTAGCCTGGACACAACAGCCTATACCATTTGCATTGCCATTCTCTATACATGGACATGATGTGTATGTGTGAAGTGGTGTGTTCAAGTGTGATCTGCATTACCATTGATGGAATGTGGGCCTTAATGTTGATATAGGCGAGCTATCATTCAAGGCACGTACATTGCATCAGTCACCCGGTCCTGTAGGTTCACACTCTATAACATCCGTAAAATCCGACCTTTCCTCACCCAGGAGGCAGCCCAGCTCCTCATCCAGACATCTGTCATATCAAAACTTGACTATTGTATTGGACCTTCAAAGCAGCCAAAGGTATGGCTCCTCCATACCTCCAAAACCTGTACCCCTACACCCCCACCCGTGCACTTAGATCAACCAACACAGGGATGCTGACATTACCCTTGCTATAAAAACCCCAGGGCAAAAATCCACTTGTCCGAGACAGTTTGTCCTCCTGGCCCCCAAGCTGTGGAATAAACTCCCTGTCGCACTTAGAACAACGGAATCCAAATCTGTTCAGAACCACATCATCAGGTAGAATATGATTTGCTGAAGGAACAGCTGTTTGTTATATAACATGTGTAGTAAGCTGTGTAAATTAAGGTGTTCTATTACCATCCAAAAGGTAATTCATGTTATTGACTGAAATTACCACACACAACTCGTTACCAGCACATACTACTATAAACCAATGCAAAAAAAACATCTTAACTTTGAATGTTTGCCTTTATTTGTGACTGTACAACCTGTACCAACCATTACATTTAACAAAGCGATACATAAACACACAATAATGTGTCACCACATATATCACGTTTCATTTTCTATTATGCTAAGAAAACTCCCTTTTGGACAAGGAAAAATCATAAAGGCAATTTCCAATATACATTGTATGACTAAATATATATAGGTAACTTGTTTAGTCATTGAATAACACTAACATTGCATTCTAAACCTTTGAGACGAAAAACATTACAGAAAATAAAACAGAATCAGAAAAAAATGCATATTGAGAGAAGTTTATCTCCATCTGCAATAATATGTAGGTGTGACATGTTCCACAAAGATAACACAGTATGAAAAAGCATGATAATAATATAAAGGTCCAACACCAAATTTTCTTCTGAAAATAAATCAACAAACATTTAATTCATCCCCAACAATTCAACTATTGTTCTAGAATCTGCATGCTCATATACATGTAATGTGTTTATAAAGGTTTAACCATCTTAATAACTATGCTTAAGAAAAGACTATAGTGGATTGTCATGCTATGCTGATGTCTCTCCTCCACTGTGAATCTAACTATAATGATGTATATTTCATAGGCTCTTGATATTTCAGCTGCTTGTAGCAGTAAAACACTTTCCACCCTGACCACGGGAAACAGGTTTATCCCTAGTGTGAATTCTCTGGTGTGTTTTAAGGCTGGACATCTGAGAGAAGTGATGCCCACACTGATCACATCCATAGGGTTTATCTCCAGTGTGAACTCTCTGGTGGATTTTAAGGCTGGCCATCTCAGAAAAGTGTTGTCCACACTGATCACATCCATAGGGTTTCTCTCCAGTGTGCATTTTCTGGTGCCTTTTAAGACTTGTCATTAAAGAGAAGAGTTGTCCACACTGATCACATCCATGGGGTTTCTCTCCAGTGTGAATTCTCTGGTGGCGTTTAAGGGTCTTCATTTCAGAGAACTTTTCTCCACACTGATCACATCCATAGGGTTTCTCTCCAGTGTGAATTTTCTGGTGCCTTTTAAGACTTGTCATTAAAGAGAAGTGTTGTCCACACTGATCACATCCATGGGGTTTCTCTCCAGTGTGAATTATCTGGTGGCGTTTAAGGGTCTTCATTTCAGAGAACTTTTCTCCACACTGATCACATCCATAGGGTTTCTCTCCAGTGTGAATTCTCTGATGGCTTTTAAGGCTGTTCATTTCAGAGAACTTTTGTCCACACTGATCACATCCAAAGGGTTTCTCTCCAGTGTGAATTTTCTGGTGCCTTTTAAGGCTGCACATCCGAGGGAAGTGTTGTCCACACTGATCACAACCATAGGGTTTCTCTCCAGTGTGAATTCTCTTGTGTTTTTTAAGGCTGGACATCTGAGAGAAGCGTTGTCCACACTGATCACATCCATAGGGTTTCTCTCCAGTGTGAATTATATGGTGGCTTTTAAGGTTTGTCATTAAAGAGAAGTGTTTTCCACACTGATCACATCCATAGGGTTTCTCTCCAGTGTGAATACTCTGGTGCCTTTTAAGGATCCTCATTTCAGAGAACTTTTGTCCACACTGATCACATCCATAGGGTTTCTCTCCAGTGTGGATTCTCTGGTGTATTTTAAGTTTGGAGATGCAAGGGAAGCGTTTTCCACACTGATCACAGCAGTGTTGTTTCTGCTTAGCCAACCTTCTTTCTTCATTCACCTCTGGTAGGACTGGGAAGCCAGACTGATGATGCAGCACTGGAATGGAAACAAAGAAAAGGAAAAGACTGTTGAGTAAGACATTACTTAATGGACTTAAAAGTGTTAACTTTGTTGCGCATGAAGAAATAGAATCACCAATCATGATAAAATCATCAAACATTTTGTCTAGGAAAACATAGTCATTAGGTGGTTAATTAATACTAAACTAACTTGCAGTGACTATACTATTGTTGAACTGTGTTGCACAAATAAAATGTTGTCCATCGAATGTACAGCAAAACCATAAAATACAATGAAACCAATGTCAAGATGAACACTAGAAATGATCTTGTTAAGTTTGAGGGAAAAAAAGGTAAGTAGAGTAAGTAACATACCGTGGTATCTGGATTCCTCCTGTTCAGCAGAAATGTCCCTGGTGGGGTCGAGAGAGTTCATCTTCACCTGAAGTCTGAAGTCCACAGTCAGATCTGATCAGAAATGATTGATATCCTGAAAGGCTTGTGGAGAAATGACACAGACCAACTCTTCTTATACTAGAGAGCTTGGGGTGGAGCCAAAAACTGCTTTGAACGATTGGCCAAAGAGAACAATAGGACCATCTCTCCACCAATCACAATTTAACATACTGTTCTCCACCCTCCCTCCTCCCCCCCAGACATGCTCCATGCAGCATTCAGCAAATACAGTGAAAACAAAATAGTCTATATTTGACAAGAATTGCTTTGTTAGCTTGTGCAATGATTCCATGTCTCGATCTATTATTGACATAAACTAAATCAATAACGTACATAAATGTCATTAAAGAGAAGTGTTGTCCACACTGATCACATCCATGGGGTTTCTCTCCAGTGTGAATTCTCTGGTGGCGTTTAAGGGTCTTCATTTCAGAGAACTTTTCTCCACACTGATCACATCCATAGGGTTTCTCTCCAGTGTGAATTCTCTGATGGCTTTTAAGGCTGTTCATTTCAGAGAACTTTTGTCCACACTGATCACATCCAAAGGGTTTCTCTCCAGTGTGAATTTTCTGGTGCCTTTTAAGGCTGCACATCCGAGGGAAGTGTTGTCCACACTGATCACAACCATAGGGTTTCTCTCCAGTGTGAATTCTCTTGTGTTTTTTAAGGCTGGACATCTGAGAGAAGCGTTGTCCACACTGATCACATCCATAGGGTTTCTCTCCAGTGTGAATACTCTGGTGCCTTTTAAGGGTCCTCATTTCAGAGAACTTTTGTCCACACTGATCACATCCATAGGGTTTCTCTCCAGTGTGGATTCTCTGGTGTATTTTAAGTTTGGAGATGCAAGGGAAGTGTTTTCCACACTGATCACAGCAGTGTTGTTTCTGTGTGTGTGTGTGTGTGTGTGTGTGTGTGTGTGTGTGTGTGTGTGTGTGTGTGTGTGTGTGTGTGTGTGTGTGTGTGTGTGTGACCTCTGTCTTGTCAACCTGAGTTCCCAGAAGTTCTTTTTGTCTTGTTATTTGATCAGAATCAATGAGGCACATCCAAGGTCATTCAAGTTCCCAAAGAAACTTACTTGTTGAGGATTACTCCAAAATTCCTTCAGAACAATACAACCTCCATCCTATGAATGTGTCTCTCAACTCCCCATTGCTATTCATGCAGAGCCATTAAGATAGATTGGGCCACCAGGTCTCCTTAGAAACCTAATTTGCACCTGATTGCCCCAAATCTGTTCAGAACCATAACATCAGGTAGAATCTGATGCCACGTGGTTTGAATTAAGTTGCTATGTAAATTAAATCTTTAAATTCATTTCATTTTAGTACATAGACATTGGTCAGGTGTCTGTACTAGAATGCCATTCTGTACAGAACAGCCATCCGTCTTCATAGGCCTGGCCAGTCTTTGCATTTCAAACATTTAAAAATAAAATTGCTAAATACAAGGCACACATAAAATAGGTTATTTGCATTGCAAAACGATTTGATACTGATTATCGGCATTGTAAAGCGATACGATACAAAGCCAAACGGCACATTGTTTGCTTTTGCACAACAATATAGGCTAGTAGATCATTGCAGATGAAAATCTTACTGTATCGATACATCCCTATCATATACATAAAATGTCTGCATTTACCCCCCACAGCATGTTTTGAATAAGCCTATTTAGCCTGGACACAACAGCCTATACCATTTGCATTGCCATTCTCTATACATGGACATGATGTGTATGTGTGAAGTGGTGTGTTCAAGTGTGATCTGCATTACCATTGATGGAATGTGGGCCTTAATGTTGATATAGGCCTATGTACTATAGTTGACTTGGAGATGCTGTTGATTTACTTACAATAGAGGATATGCCCTTATGCCCAAATAGAGTGACAAAGAACATGATATCATGTGAAAAAAGAACAGGAAAACGAATTATAACATTTTTTTTAAATGATTTAAAAAACGTTGCCAAAAAGCAACACTGGGCCTTGCAGGGTTAATGAGAGTAGTAGGCCTGCTTTGGTCTGGAGTTGCCTACAGGTGTGGGTGTAACTTCACTACACAGAAGGTCCATCTCACAGTGGATGTCAGCACACCACCTCAAGCTGAACCCGGACAAGACGGAGCTACTCTTCTTCCCAGCTAAGTCTTGCCCCATGCAAGATCTCACTATTTCCATAGATAATGCATTGGTGACTTCGGTTCCTACTGGGCTGCTCACTAAGGTCTAATGTGAGCTGTATGCATGCCAGCCTCTCCTGGCTTACTGTTGAAAATAGGTTGACTTGTAATACACTTGTGCTGTTCAAGTCAGTTATGAGCATTGAAACTCCAGTGTTTATACATAAACAGATCCTTTTAACTCTCCAGTGTTTATACATAAACAGACCATTTTACTATACTTAATCATTACACTAGAGGTGCCAGTAATGGGAAGCTTGGATTACCAAGTCCAAAAAACAATGCTCTAAGGAGGTCTTTTATTTTTAGATCACTGACACTGTGGAATAACCTGCCTCCAAACCTTTGCTGTATTTACAGTAAATTCGCTTTTAAAAGGAATCTTAAAGTTTATTTAACACTGTAATTTTTGATTGTTATTTTTTTTCTGTTTCTTTTCTAAAATGTGACTTCATTGATCTTATTTGTTAGTTTCATTATGTATTGTGTTGAGTACTAACTTTTAATAATATTGCATTTGTAACTGTAAAAATCTTGTATTTTTTTACACAACAGCTAATGGGGATCCTGAATAAAATCAAATCAAATCAAATCAAACTGCTAGAAACCTTGGTGTGGTCCTGGACAGCCAGCTATCATTCAAGGCACACATTGCATCAGTCACCCGGTCCTGTAGGTTCACACTCTATAACATCCGTAAAATCCGACCTTTCCTCACCCAGGAGGCAGCCCAGCTCCTCATCCAGACATCTGTCATATCAAAACTTGACTATTGTAACTCTCTCCTCACTGGTCTCCCGGCATGTGCACTTAAAACACTGATGCTGACCTTCAAAGCAGCCAAAGGTATGGCTCCTCCATACCTCCAAAACCTGTACCCCTACACCCCCACCCGTGCACTTAGATCAACCAACACAGGGATGCTGACAGAACCCTCGCTATAAAAACCCCAGGGCAAAAATCCACTTGTCCGAGACAGTTTGCCCTCCTGGCCCCCAAGCTGTGGAATAAACTCCCTGTCGCACTTAGAACAACGGAATCACTCGCTAGCTTTCGCTGTGGACTGAAGACTCACCTTTTCAGACTACACCTAAACAAAAAAAAAACAGAAATCCAAATCTGTTCAGAACCACATCATCAGGTAGAATATGATTTGCTGAAGGAACAGCTGTTTGTTATATAACATGTGTAGTAAGCTGTGTAAATTAAGGTGTTCTATTACCATCCAAAAGGTAATTCATGTTATTGACTGAAATTACCACACACAACTCGTTACCAGCACATACTACTATAAACCAATGCAAAAAAAACATCTTAACTTTGAATGTTTGCCTTTATTTGTGACTGTACAACCTGTACCAACCATTACATTTAACAAAGCGATACATAAACACACAATAATGTGTCACCACATATATCACGTTTCATTTTCTATTATGCTAAGAAAACTCCCTTTTGGACAAGGAAAAATCATAAAGGCAATTTCCAATATACATTGTATGACTAAATATATATAGGTAACTTGTTTAGTCGTTGAATAACACTAACATTGCATTCTAAACCTTTGAGACGAAAAACATTACAGAAAATAAAACAGAATCAGAAAAAAATGCATATTGAGAGAAGTTTATCTCCATCTGCAATAATATGTAGGTGTGACATGTTCCACAAAGATAACACAGTATGAAAAAGCATGATAATAATATAAAGGTCCAACACCAAATTTTCTTCTGAAAATAAATCAACAAACATTTAATTCGTGGCTTAGATTTCATATGGTTTATCTTTCATGGTGATCTCTTGACATCTTAAGTCACCTAAATCACATATGTTTTGATAACTGTCCTGGAATGAAGAATTGAACAAAGAAAAAATAACCTGCTGTGGAAAAGAAAAAAGTTCCAAGTATATCGGAATAAACATTTGCCTTTACAAAACACAGTTGGACCCAGTGGATATCATAATCATTTGACAGGCCTGAGAACCAACAGCGAGTAAAAAAGAGCAGCCATTGCTCAATTAGGATAGTGTATGCATATTCATGAATTTAATGCTCATGTTTGTCATAGAAATGGACTCCAATTTGTATTTGGCAGGGTTTGCAGAGATAGGTTCCCAAAGCATGATTCTAGCTAAGCCTCCCTTCTCTAGAGGTTATTGTTCCCCCTTACGTATGACTCCTCATGTGTGCTTTCAGATAACGTGTTGTAGCATAGCCTTTGCCACAAACCGTGCAAGTAAAGGTTTTTTCACTTGTATGGATCGCCATGTGTGTGGTCAGATTGCTCTTCTGACTAAAACATTTGCCACAGACTGCACAAGTAAATGGCTTTTCACCTGTGTGAGTGTACATGTGTTTTTTTAGATGCACCATGCTACCACAGCCTTTGCCACAAACTGTACACATATAAGTGTATTCCCCTGTATGAGTCATCATGTGGGATTTTAGACGACCTGTGTCAATAAAATCTTTGTTACAAAGTGTACAAGTAAAGGGGTGTTCCCCTGTATGAATGCGCATGTGTATCTTTAGATGACTCATTCGACTACAGCCTCTGCCACAAACTGTACAATTAAAAGGGTATTCCCCTGTATGGGTCATTGTGTGAATCTTCAGAGTGCCCTTACGATTAAACATCTTTCCGCAGTCTTTACAATTAAAGTGTTTCTTCTCTGTCTGACACTTCATTTGTTTTGGTGATTTCGGCTCCTGGGTCAGCTTCTTACTCAAAGGCAATCTTTGTCCTTCCATATTTTGTGATGTGTGTGATTCCAGTGTGTTTGAAAATGTCTGAAATTCTTTGGTCTCCTCCCACTCATCACTGTCTTCGGTGTCAGATTTAGAACAGTGTGAATCACTAGTGGGTTGTGGTGGACTGTCCTCTACATCAGTTTGGGTCGTCATGTGTTCAGCTGAGGTGATGGTTACAGGCGTTGTCTCTCTGTTTTCACTATCACCTTCCATTTTCACTGCTAGTAATGTGAACCCCTCGTCTGGTCTTAGAAGAAGCTCCTCTTGTTCCTCTTTAATCTGTGGAAGATGTGGTTCCTCCTGGACCAGACTGGAGTTCATATTCTGTAGTTCGGGGTAAACCACCTCTTTACACAAAGGGCGGTGCAGGATGTCTAGACAAAAGATAAAATGAGACAGACCCATTAAATGCTTGAAATGTACACATGTCCATGTGATGTTACCTATTATGTATCTGTGGTAATATCAAGAACTTCTGCTTTTGGAACCACATTTTGATCAAGGTTGTGTTTCTAGTGTAAGCTCACATACCAATGATAATCACATTTTATTTTATCGCATGCAACCCTTATAATTCAGTAAACCATTTCTACTGTCATGTAACTTGGAAAGGCTCAAACAATGCAATGCTCACCAAAAAATGTAATAGTGGCCACTAAGATAATAGTATGGTAAACAAACAAAATGACTTATGCTTGAGATGGCAGCACATTCAACACTTTTGAAATGAAAAGTGGCAAAAACAACATTACTATTACTGTACATAGTATTAGAAGTGTGTTGAGCTGTGACCACACAAGGAATTAACATGATATAAAACCACAGTGTGTGATCTTACTTTAATTGAATACAGTTAAACCACATATTATTGACTCGGAAACTTTTTCTCTTACAATGTGAATGAGGTTGTTTCAGTAAAAGTAATAGTACCAACCTGCTCTGCATAGTTTGATGTATGGTTTTAAAACCATATCCAGTCGTCTGCTTTGGGAGTCAATTTCTTTCTTCAAGTAAGCTTCGTCCTCATACTCTCTTACAATTTGTCCAACAGTTCCAAGTATCTCTTCAGCAGCTGCAGATAGTCGCTCATTGACCAAGGACTTCAGTGCTTGTAATAAAGCCATTTCTCAAAGCTAGCCCTGATTTTCTGTGACAAATACACCAACCACGTGAAGAAAGTTCAGCCCTTAACAACTTGCAGAGACTAAAGTGTCACCAAAACATAAACAGAGGCCTGCTAAATACTCACTGTGAGTCTGATGGCCCAATCAGACGAGGGGGGTGGGGCAACAATAGACATAAACTGGCCAATAGTTGAACACTACATGCACATTTCAACACAATACCTCCCATACAAAATACAATGTTTGACTTTACTTCACAATTCGACATTTGATTGCTTCAAAGTGTGGCAGTTTATGTTGCACTTATGAACCATAATATTATACACTCAACCACAAGTAGGCCTACTATTAAAGTAGTATTAAATTCAATTGTCTGCAAAACATTATTTTGCTTGGACAGGTTTTTGTAGGTAACTTGTGACATAGGCAGCACATTAATTAATTTATTATAATAAAAATGGATTGCATTTTTAAAACAATTTAAAAATAAAATTGCTAAATACAAGGCACACATAAAATAGGTTATTTGCATTGCAAAACGATTTGATACTGATTATCGGCATTGTAAAGCGATACGATACAAAGCCAAACGGTACATTGTTTGCTTTTGCACAACAATATAGGCTCTCTTTGCAGATGAAAATCTTTCTGTATCGATACATCCCTATCATATACATAAAATGTCTGCATTTACCCCCCACAGCATGTTTTGAATAAGCCTATTTAGCCTGGACACAACAGCCTATACCATTTGCATTGCCATTCTCTATACATGGATATGATGTGTATGTGTGAAGTGGTGTGTTCAAGTGTGATCTGCATTACCATTGATGGAATGTGGGCCTTAATGTTGATATAGGCCAGCTATCATTCAAGGCACACATTGCATCAGTCACCCGGTCCTGTAGGTTCACACTCTATAACATCTGTAAAATCCGACCTTTCCTCACCCAGGAGGCAGCCCAGCTCCTCATCCAGACATCTGTCATATCAAAACTTGACTATTGTAACTCTCTCCTCACTGGTCTCCCGGCATGTGCACTTAAAACACTGATGCTGACCTTCAAAGCAGCCAAAGGTATGGCTCCTCCATACCTCCAAAACCTGTACCCCTACACCCTAAGCAATTTTTTCTAAGCAATTTGTGAAATCAGATCACTTTACAATGGTCCATTCATTCAAGTGTGCATATACTATATTACCAAACCAACGTTTCTTATGGGATCTAACAATTGATTGTGAGTGAATATTTACAGGATTACAAATGTAATGCATTTCTGGCCTGATATCAGTCATCAAATGCTACCTACACTGTTATAAATACATTATGCTGTCTGTTACTGTTTGCATTGCTCAATAAAAAAAAAGCATAATTTACTAACAATGGCAATGCTAGCATTTCTAAATCAGCACTATAGTTGTATACGTACAAGTCTTACATACATATACATCTAGCAATTAAACCTGTGTGAAACGTGGCAATAGTGCAGCCCCTTTAAAGGAAACATCTATTATGATATAAATAAGGAAACACTGTAATTCTCTAGCAAATAAATGGACATTATATTTCAACACATATGGACAAACCGGCACCTTGACATGGACCAAAGAGATATGGAATGGAAAAGTAATTAGACCCCTTTTTTTAATTTTCCCTCTTAAAATTGCTAAATACAAGGCACACATAAAATAGGTTATTTGCATTGCAAAACGATTTGATACTGATTATCGGCATTGTAAAGCGATACGATACAAACGGTACATTGTTTGCTTTTGCATAACAATATAGGCTAGTAGATCATTGCAAATGAAAATCTTTCTGTATCGATACATCCCTATCATATACATAAAATGTCTGCATTTACCCCCCACAGCATGTTTTGAATAAGCCTATTTAGCCTGGACACAACAGCCTATACCATTTGCATTGCCATTCTCTATACATGGACATGATGTGTATGTGTGAAGTGGTGTGTTCAAGTGTGATCTGCATTACCATTGATGGAATGTGGGCCTTAATGTTGATATAGGCCTATGTACTATAGTTGACTTGGAGATGCTGTTGATTTACTTACAATAGAGGATATGCCCTTATGCCCAAATAGAGTGACAAAGAACATGATATCATGTGAAAAAAGAACAGGAAAACGAGTTATAACATTTTTTTTTAAATGATTTAAAAAACGTTGCCAAAAAGCAACGCTGGGCCTTGCAGGGTTAATGAGAGTAGTAGGCCTGCTTTGGTCTGGAGTTGCCTACAGGTGTGGGTGTAACTTCACCACACATAAGGTCCATCTCACAGTGGATGTCAGCTCACCACCTCAAGCTGAACCCGGACAAGACGGAGCTACTCTTCTTCCCAGCTAAGTCTTGCCCCATGCAAGATCTCACTATTTCCATAGATAATGCATTGGTGACTTCGGTTCCTACTGGGCTGCTCACTAAGGTCTAATGTGAGCTGTATGCATGCCAGCCTCTCCTGGCTTACTGTTGAAAATAGGTTGACTTGTAATACACTTGTGCTGTTCAAGTCAGTTATGAGCATTGAAACTCCGGTGTTTATACATAAACAGATCCTTTTAACTCTCCAGTGTTTATACATAAACAGATCATTTTACTATACTTAATCATTACACTAGAGGTGCCAGTAATGGGAAGCTTGGATTACCAAGTCCAAAAAAACAATGCTCTAAGGAGGTCTTTTATTTTTAGATCACTGACACTGTGGAATAACCTGCCTCCAAACCTTTGCTGTATTTACAGTAAATTCGCTTTTAAAAGGAATCTTAAAGTTTATTTAACATTGTAATTTTTGATTGTTATTTTTTCTGTTTCTTTTCTAAAATGTGACTTCATTGATCTTATTTGTTAGTTTCATTATGTATTGTGTTGAGTACTAACTTTTAATAATATTGCATTTGTAACTGTAAAAATCTTGTATTTTTTTACACAATAGCTAATGGGGATCCTGAATAAAATCAAATCAAATCAAATCAAACTGCTAGAAACCTTGGTGTGGTCCTGGACAGCCAGCTATCATTCAAGGCACACATTGCATCAGTCACCCGGTCCTGTAGGTTCACACTCTATAACATCCGTAAAATCCGACCTTTCCTCACCCAGGAGGCAGCCCAGCTCCTCATCCAGACATCTGTCATATCAAAACTTGACTATTGTAACTCTCTCCTCACTGGTCTCCCGGCATGTGCACTTAAAACACTGATGCTGACCTTCAAAGCAGCCAAAGGTATGGCTCCTCCATACCTCCAAAACCTGTACCCCTACACCCCCACCCGTGCACTTAGATCAACCAACACAGGGATGCTGACAGAACCCTCGCTATAAAAACCCCAGGGCAAAAATCCACTTGTCCGAGACAGTTTGCCCTCCTGGCCCCCAAGCTGTGGAATAAACTCCCTGTCGCACTTAGAACAACAGAATCACTCGCTAGCTTTCGCTGTGGACTGAAGACTCACCTTTTCAGACTCCACCTAAACAAAAAAAAACAGAAATCCAAATCTGTTCAGAACCACATCATCAGGTAGAATATGATTTGCTGAAGGAACAGCTGTTTGTTATATAACATGTGTAGTAAGCTGTGTAAATTAAGGTGTTCTATTACCATCCAAAAGGTAATTCATGTTATTGACTGAAATTACCACACACAACTCGTTACCAGCACATACTACTATAAACCAATGCAAAAAAAACATCTTAACTTTGAATGTTTGCCTTTATTTGTGACTGTACAACCTGTACCAACCATTACATTTAACAAAGCGATACATAAACACACAATAATGTGTCACCACATATATCACGTTTCATTTTCTATTATGCTAAGAAAACTCCCTTTTGGACAAGGAAAAATCATAAAGGCAATTTCCAATATACATTGTATGACTAAATATATATAGGTAACTTGTTTAGTCATTGAATAACACTAACATTGCATTCTAAACCTTTGAGACGAAAAACATTACAGAAAATAAAACAGAATCAGAAAAAAATGCATATTGAGAGAAGTTTATCTTCATCTGCAATAATATGTAGGTGTGACATGTTCCACAAAGATAACACAGTATGAAAAAGCATGATAATAATATAAAGGTCCAACACCAAATTTTCTTCTGAAAATAAATCAACAAACATTTAATTCATCCCCAACAATTCAACTATTGTTCTAGAATCTGCATGCTCATATACATGTAATGTGTTTATAAAGGTTTAACCATCTTAATAACTATGCTTATGAAAAGACTATAGTGGATTGTCATGCTATGCTGATGTCTCTCCTCCACTGTGAATCTAACTATAATGATGTATATTTCATAGGCTCTTGATATTTCAGCTGCTTGTAGCAGTAAAACACTTTCCACCCTGACCACGGGAAACAGGTTTATCCCTAGTGTGAATTCTCTGGTGTGTTTTAAGGCTGGACATCTGAGAAAAGTGTTGTCCACACTGATCACATCCATAGGGTTTCTCCCCAGTGTGAATTCTCTGGTGGATTTTAAGACTGGGCATATGAGAGAAGTGTTGTCCACACTGATCACATCCATAGGGTTTCTCTCCAGTGTGAACTCTCTGGTGGATTTTAAGGCTGGACATCTGAGAAAAGTGTTGTCCACACTGATCACATCCATAGGGTTTCTCTCCAGTGTGAATTTTCTGGTGCCTTTTAAGACTTGTCATTAAAGAGAAGTGTTGTCCACACTGATCACATCCATGGGGTTTCTCTCCAGTGTGAATTCTCTGGTGGCGTTTAAGGGTCTTCATTTCAGAGAACTTTTCTCCACACTGATCACATCCATAGGGTTTCTCTCCAGTGTGAATTCTCTGATGGCTTTTAATATGGCTCTTGATATTTCAGCTGCTTGTAGCAGTAAAACACTTTCCACCCTGACCACGGGAAACAGGTTTATCCCTAGTGTGAATTCTCTGGTGTGTTTTAAGGCTGGACATCTGAGAAAAGTGTTGTCCACACTGATCACATCCATAGGGTTTCTCCCCAGTGTGAATTCTCTGGTGGATTTTAAGACTGGGCATATGAGAGAAGTGTTGTCCACACTGATCACATCCATAGGGTTTCTCTCCAGTGTGAACTCTCTGGTGGATTTTAAGGCTGGACATCTGAGAAAAGTGTTGTCCACACTGATCACATCCATAGGGTTTCTCTCCAGTGTGAATTTTCTGGTGCCTTTTAAGACTTGTCATTAAAGAGAAGTGTTGTCCACACTGATCACATCCATGGGGTTTCTCTCCAGTGTGAATTCTCTGGTGGCGTTTAAGGGTCTTCATTTCAGAGAACTTTTCTCCACACTGATCACATCCATAGGGTTTCTCTCCAGTGTGAATTCTCTGATGGCTTTTAAGGATGTTCATTTCAGAGAACTTTTGTCCACACTGATCACATCCAAAGGGTTTCTCTCCAGTGTGAATTTTCTGGTGCCTTTTAAGGCTGCACATCCGAGGGAAGTGTTGTCCACACTGATCACATCCATAGGGTTTCTCTCCAGTGTGAATTCTCTTGTGTTTTTTAAGGCTGGACATCTGAGAGAAGTGTTGTCCACACTGATCACATCCATAGGGTTTCTCTCCAGTGTGAATTATATGATGGCTTTTAAGGTTTGTCATTAAAGAGAAGTGTTGTCCACACTGATCACATCCATAGGGTTTCTCTCCAGTGTGAATACTCTGGTGCCTTTTAAGGGTCCTCATTTCAGAGAACTTTTGTCCACACTGATCACATCCATAGGGTTTCTCTCCAGTGTGGATTCTCTGGTGTATTTTAAGTTTGGAGATGCAAGGGAAGCGTTTTCCACACTGATCACAGCAGTGTTGTTTCTGCTTAGCCAACCTTCTTTCTTCATTCACCTCTGGTAGGACTGGGAAGCCAGACTGATGATGCAACACTGGAATGGAAACAAAGAAAAGGAAAAGACTGTTGAGTAAGACATTACTTAATGGACTTAAAAGTGTTAACTTTGTTGCGCATGAAGAAATAGAATCACCAATCATGATAAAATCATCAAACATTTTGTCTAGGAAAACAGTCATTAGGTGGTAAGACTTAATTAATACTAAACTAACTTGCAGTGACTATACTATTGTTGAACTGTGTTGCACAAAATAAAATGTTGTCCATCGAATGTACAGCAAAACCATAAAATACAATGAAACCAATGTCAAGATGAAGACTAGAAATGATCTTGTTAATTTTGAGGGAAAAAAAGGTAAGTAGAGTAAGTAACATACCGTGGTCTCTGGATTCCTCCTGTTCAGCAGAAATGTCCCTGGTGGGGTCGAGAGAGTTCATCTTCACCTGAAGTCTGAAGTCCACAGTCAGATCTGATCAGAAATGATTGATATCCTGAAAGACTTGTGGAGAAATGACACAGACCAACTCTTCTTATACTAGAGAGCTTGGGGTGGAGCCAAAAACTGATTTGAACGATTGGTCAAAGAGAACAATAGGACCATCTCTCCACCAATCACAATTTAACATACTGTTCTCCACCCTCCCTCCTCCCCCCCAGACATGCTCCATGCAGCATTCAGCAAATACAGTGAAAACAAAATAGTCTATATTTGACAAGAATTGCTTTGTTAGCTTGTGCAATGATTCCATGTCTCGATCTATTATTGACAAACTAAATAACAATAACGTACATAAATGTACAGTGTCAAAAGGATTAAACAATGAGTATCTGAGTAATATAGAATCACATATCAATATAAAAACAGAAGTCAGTAGCAGTCCAAAGCAGGAGTATGCAATCCTAAAGAACATACTGTGTAGAACAAAGCTTAATGAAAAGTCATGTGCCCTATGTTTAAGTGGTCTACATGTAATCTGGTAGGAGCACTGTTTCTGATCCTTTATAACAAAGCTCTTGTCACACTGTTTACACTAATGTGGCTTAGATTTCATATGGTTAATCTTTCATGGTGATCTCTTGACATCTTAAGTCACCTAAATTACCATTTCATTGCCATTTCACCCATAGTGAAATGGTTTAAACAATGCATATAACAAACCATTTGTCACTTTTTTTTTCTTTTTCTGTAAAGGTCACTGCTATCCATTCTGCAGTTCCTGTTGTCGTTCACATGTACAATACACTCTGTGTGTGTGTGTGTGTGTGTGTGTGTGTGTGTGTGTGTGTGTGTGTGTGTGTGTGTGTGTGTGTGTGTGTGTGTGTGACCTCTGTCTTGTCAACCTGAGTTCCCAGAAGTTCTTTTTGTCTTGTTATTTGAGCAGAATCAATGAGGCACATTCAAGGTCATTCAAGTTCCCAAAGAAACTTACTTGTTGAGGATTACTCCAAAATTCCTTCAGAACAATACAACCTCCATCCTATGAATGTGTGTCTCTCAACTCCCCATTGCTATTCATGCAGAGCCATTAAGATAGATTGGGCCACCAGGTCTCCTTAGAAACCTAATTTGCACCTGATTGCCCCAAATCTGTTCAGAACCATAACATCAGGTAGAATCTGACGTCACATGGTTTGAATTAAGTTGCTATGTAAATTAAATCTTTAAATTCATTTCATTTTAGTACATAGACATTGGTCAGGTGTCTGTACTAGAATGCCATTCTGTACAGAACAGCCATCCGTCTTCATAGGCCTGGCCAGTCTTTGCATTTCAATGCGTCCTTGGTGTCGATGTGTTCACCATTTGCATTCTGGGTGATCAAACAGGATATCTTATAATACAGGTGTAAATGTCCTCAAAGAGGACAATCATCTACCCTCTAATAAGGAGAAAGAATGGAAGTCTGATCTAACTAACCCTTTGTTTTGTAACCATGTCATTACTAAAGCCAGTGAAGATGTACAGTTTATTTGGCATAAGGGCATTTCACTATATTCATAATATTGTAGTGAACCTGCATATTGGAGATGACGTAATCAATGACAAGTGTCACTCACAGACTGATGGGACGCACCTGACGTGAATGAGAGACGACGCTGAGCAGTCACGGCTGGACATGATTACGCTGGGGGAGGGGACAATACAAATGTGTTTGCTCAGTACGAGAGACTCGTGTCTGGAGAGCGGAGCTCAGTCCACGTCAATGGCTACTTTAGCCACTGAGCTATCTGTACAGTGCACTCACTACGGGGGGTGGGTGCCGCTCGCCGCCATTTAGGGCTGCCGGGCGTGCCGGCGGTGAAGATAGCCAGGGGTACAGGACCAGGTTCCTGCGTGAGGCAGGGACAGGCAGGGGACTGAATAGGAGTGCTTCACCACTTTCCAGTTGTTTGCGAGCAGTCTCCTATTGTCAACGGAGGCGGCTCATACGGCGTTGGACGGCAACGATGCTGACTCCCACAGCAACAACGTAGTTTGTTTATATGGAATTATTTTTGAAAAAATGCTAGTTTGCATTAAACTCATGATTTATTTTCTCATATCTTAATTATTTGAAAATATTTTCAAATAATTAAAAACAAAAGTTTAGGAAACCAAATGTAAACAGGCAATTACTTGCAACTCCTAGAAATTGGTCCGCAACCCACACATGGGTCCCGACCCAGGGGCCTCAAACTGGGGTTTGCCTGGGTCCTCCTAGGCCCTAAGCACGGCCCTGCTTATCCCGTCCGTAAAGATTACTTTACCCCACGTCCTCAGGTAATGTTGAGAGAGAGAGAGAGAGAGAGAGAGAGAGACGAGAAAGAACAAAACACTATAGGGTCGGGGGAGGTAAGGCTGGGTTAGGAGCGGTGAGCGTGTGTGTGAGAGAGACTTTTTTTTTAAAATTATTGTCGAAATACTTGTCGAAAGACCGTGCCGGCCAGTCGAAAGACTGTGCCGCCCTGTCGAAAGACCGGCGTCAGTTTTTTCGAAAAAACGTGCCGTCGAAACAGCGACGCCGAAATCTTGCGAACCCTAACCGCAGCTTTCCAAGTGTAGAAGCTGCGGTTCTACTCCAAGTCTCTCTCTTATACTTTCGGTCATGACCCACACTTAATGACCAGAGGTGAGAGTAGGAACGAAGATTGCTCGGTAGACGGGGAGCTTTGCCTTCCGGCTCAACTCTCTTTTCTTCACAACAGTGCGATTTAGCGACTGCAAAACCGCTCCTGCTGCTCTGATTCTCCGGCTGCTCTGATTCTCCGGCTGATCTACTTCTCCGTCTTCCCCTTTCTCTCATATATATATATATATATATATATATATATATATATATTACTTACACACATTTTACACATATCACAGTTTGTCATACTCCCCCTCCTCATTAGCGATTTTTCCAAGAGTTTCCCCATGGGGTTATAACTACACATGACGTCACAGGACATCAGTATTTGATACCATGGGGGCACCGCTCGCTTCACACTGGTGTGATTTTGTGTTATATCACTTGCACCAGCAGGGCGTATAAGGAATGTGTTCGGTGGCGTATCTGTCATGTATCTGTTTGTTTAGCCACTAAAAGACCAGCATTCTTGGTGACGTCGCCATCAAGGTTTATTGTTCCCAGCTACGCATGACTCATCATGTGTATTTTCAGATACTAGTGTGTGCTAGTATAGCCTTTTCCACAAACTGTGCAAGTAAAGGGTTTTTCCCCTGTATGAGTTAGCATGTGCATTTTTAGATGCTGTTTGTTAATACAGACGTTTCTGCAAACTGTACATGTAATGTCCTTTTACCTGTACAGTATGTATGTGTCTGCATGTGTTTTTCAAAACACCCTTGAGACCAAAACCTTTGCCACAGACTGCACCAGTAAAGGGCCTTTCAACTGTGTGAGTGCATCTTTTTTTAGATGTCTCATTTGACTACAGCCTTTGTCACAAACTGTACAACTATAAGTGTATTCCCCTGTATGAGTCATCATGTGTGATTTTAGATTGCCTGTGTCAATAAAACCTTTATACAAACTGTACAAGTAAAGGGCTTTACACCTGTGTGAGTGAACATGTGCATTTTTAGATTACTAATTTGACTACAGCCACACACTGTACACTTAAAAGGGTATTCCCCTGTATGGATCATTGTATGAATCTTCAGATTGTCTTTCAACATCTTTCAACAGTCTTTACAACTAAATAGTTGGTTGGTATACATCAGTTTTTGTTGTCATGTGTTCAGCTGAGGTGATGGTTACCGGTGCTGTCCCTCTGTTTTCACCATCATGTTCCATTTTCACTGATAGTAATGTCAACCCCTCGGCTAGTCTTAGAAATAGCTCCTCTTGTTCCTCTTTAATCTGTGGAGGACGTTCCTCCTGGACAAGACTGGAGTTCATATTCTGTGGTTCAGGGTAAATCACTTCTTTACACAAAGGGAGGTGCAGGATGTCTAGGCAAAATATAAAATGAGACAGACCCATGAAATGCTTGAAATGTCCATGTGATGTTACCTGTTGTGTAGCTGTGGTATAATTAAGAACTTCTGCTGTTGGAACCACATCTGACTTGTTTTGAACAATATTTTGTTTCTAGTGAGCTCATATACCAATGATATTCACATTTTAAATAGCAAGACAATTCATGCAAATGTTCACATTTCTAAATTCTATCCTTGTTTTCGGATATTTGCATTGCCATTCTCTACACATGGACATGGTGTGTAGGTGTGGAGTGGTGTGTTCAAGTTTGATCTACATTACCATTGATGGAATGTGGGCCTTAATGTTGATATATCAGTACTTACTATACTGCCCTACAAAGGCAGAGTGCAGTAACTACGTTTTCGAATTTCACCAAAAAATGGGTTTAAAAGTGTTACAGCTTATCAGCCAAATGAGATAAAGATATAAAAGTGATATTACACTGATTGTACATCTGTTCTTGAGGTAATTGTTCATCCCCCAATATCAAGAAGGCTAATTTGACCGTTGGGCGACACAAATAAGTCGGTGTGTCCCAAAACGTAGTTACTGCACTCTGCCTTTGTAGGGCAGAATAGTTGACTTGGGAATGCTGTTGATTCAATTATCAATCAATTGTGGTGAAAGTAAACAATTTAAATAATTAAAAGAGGTGAATCACATATGTTTTGATAACTGTCCTGGAATGAAGAATTTAACAAAGAAAAAATAACCTGATGTGAAACATTTATTTAAGAAAAGAAAAAATTTCCAAGTATATCGGAATAAACATTTGCCTTTACAAAACACAGTTGGACCCAGTGGATATCATAATAATTTGACAGGCCTGAGAACCAACAGCGAGTAAAAAAGAGCAGCCATTGCTCAATTAGGATAGTGTATGCATATTCATGAATTTAATGCTCATGTTTGTCATAGAAATGGACTCCAATTTGTATTTGGCAGGGTTTGCAGAGATAGGTTCCCAAAGCATGATTCTAGCTAAGCCTCCCTTCTCTAGAGGTTATTGTTCCCCCTTACGTATGACTCCTCATGTGTGCTTTCAGATAACGTGTTGTAGCATAGCCTTTGCCACAAACCGTGCAAGTAAAGGTTTTTTCACTTGTATGGATCGCCATGTGTGTGGTCAGATTGCTCTTCTGACTAAAACATTTGCCACAGACTGCACAAGTAAATGGCTTTTCACCTGTGTGAGTGTACATGTGTTTTTTTAGATGCACCATGCTACCACAGCCTTTGCCACAAACTGTACACATATAAGTGTATTCCCCTGTATGAGTCATCATGTGGGATTTTAGACGACCTGTGTCAATAAAATCTTTGTTACAAACTGTACAAGTAAAGGGGTGTTCCCCTGTATGAATGCGCATGTGTATCTTTAGATGACTCATTCGACTACAGCCTCTGCCACAAACTGTACAATTAAAAGGGTATTCCCCTGTATGACAAAAGATAAAATGAGACAGACCCATTAAATGCTTGAAATGTAGACATGTCTATGTGACGTTACCTATTATGTATCTGTGGTAATACAAGAACTTTTGCTTTTGAAACCACATTTTGATCAAGGTTTTGTTTCTAGTGTAAGCTCACATACCAATGATAATCACATTTTATCGCATGCAACCCTTATAATTCAGTAAACCATTTCTACTGTCATGTAACTTGGAAAGGCTCAAACAATGCAATGCTCACCAAAAAATGTAATAGTGGCCACTAAGATAATAGTATGGTAAACAAACAAATTGACTTATGCTTTAGATGGCAGCACATTCAACACTTTTGAAATGAAAAGTGGCAAAACAACATTACTATTACTGTACATATTATTAGAAGTTTGCTGAGCTGTGGCAACATGAGGAATTAACATGATATAAAACCACAGTGTGTGATCTTACTTTAATTGAATACAGTTAAACCACATATTATTGACTCGGAAACTCTTTCTCTTACAATGTGAATGAGGTTGTTTCAGTAAAAGTAATAGTACCAACCTGATCTGCATAGTTTGATGTATGGTTTTAAAACCATATCCAGTCGTCTGCTTTGGGAGTCAATTTCTTTCTTCAAGTACAAAGCTTCGTCCTCATAATCTGTTACAATTTGTCCAACAGTTCCAAGTATCTCTTCAGCAGCTGCAGATAGTCGCTCATTGACCAAGGACTTCAGTGCTTGTAATAAAGCCATTTCTCAAAGCTAGCCCTGATTTACTATGACAAATACACCAACCATGTGAAGAAAGTTCAGCCCTTAACAACTTGCAGAGACTAAAGTGTCACCAAAACATAAACAGAGGCCTGCTAAATACTCACTGTGAGTCTGATGGCCCAATCAGACGAGGGGGTGGGGCAACAATAGACATAAACTGGCCAATAGTTGAACACTACATGCACATTTCAACACAATACCTCCCATTTTTACAAAATACAATGTTTGACTTTACTTCACAATTCGACATTTGATTGCTTCAAAGTGTGGCAGTTTATGTTGCACTTATGAACCATAACATTATACACTCAACCACAAGTACTATTAAAGTAGTATTAAATTCAATTGTCTGCAAAACATTATTTTGCTTGGACAGGTTTTTGTAGGTAACTTGTGACATAGGCAGCACATTAATTAATTTATTATAATAAAAATGGATTGCATTTTTAAAACAATTTTCTAAGCAAGTTGCGAAATCAGATCACTTTACAATGGTCCATTCATTCCAGTGTGCATATACTATATTACCAAACCAACATTTCTTATGGGATCTAACAATTGATTGTGAGTGAAGATTTACAGGATTACAAATGTAATGAATTTCTGGCCTGATATTGGTCAGAAGTCTCAGTCATCAAATGCTACCTACGCTGTTATAAATACATTATGCTGTCTGTTACTGTTTGCATTGCTCAATAAAAAAAAAATACAACATTTACTAACAATGGCAATTGGCAATGTTAGCATTTCTAAATCAGCACTATGGTTGTATACAACCATAGTATATATTTGTCAAAAACCTTCTGAATATTGTGCAGGACATAAGCTTTATGTGAACTTACTCAAGATTAAAACATTTCATTCCTCATTTCTTCAGAATTTTCAACCAAACATGGCAAAACTCATATGGTGTGACTGTCCTGACCTTGTTTCTCAAAGTGGGAACTTGAATAAAACTAAGAAAAAGAATTGCTAAAAATCATTTGAAAATGAATTTAGGCTAAAAAAATGTCTATTTGTGAGCCTATATCTTTTCAAAGTTAAAGCATAATGTTTTCAGTCATTTCTGATCAAAAACATTTTGTCCCCCAAACCAAAATCATTTGGTGTGACACTAGTTTGGACAAATTAAACAGGCAATTATTTGGACACCTATTGGCTAGAGAGGTCCTTCTTCTGTAAGGCTATTCAGCACTCCCAGCACAACTGCAAGACAGGTGTCTGAGGTGAGTTATGATTTTAACATTTTCATGAAATGCCATCTTGTTGAAACTTTGACAAACTCACCACTTTGGATGTCTGTTGGTGTGACACCTTTTCATTAAAAAAAGCTTAAGTTATTTGAAGTTTTGGTCATATTTCCATGTAGATCTAGGTTGCTTTGTTATAGCTAGCATGCTGTTAGCATGCTAATGTGTACATAGTAGCCTCAAGGTAAACCTAAATGCAGAAAACGTAATATGGTGTGACACTTAATCATAATGGTGTGACATGTCTGCTTGTCACGCCATATGACTTGATTGTCACACCATATGATTTATACTGTATTTAACTACAGATATAACAATAAATAACAAAGTTCCATGTTTCTTTTGTACATTTAAACATTTGTTTTAAACATTTTTAGATAAAATGTAATTTAGCTTCATTCAGTGATACTTCAAATTCATCAGACAGAGCAGAAACCCCTTCACAGAAACCTTAACATATTGTTTCAATCTAAACAATATTTTCTCTTTGTCTTAAACTATACATTACATTTTCTTTTGTCAGCTGGAAAATGACAAGTGCTGAGAGAACGAGAAAGTACAGGGAGAAACTAAACAATGACCCAGCAAGGAGAGAGGAGCCAAAGGGGCGAGACTGCATTTTCTACGAAGAGCAGGAGGTTGTCTGTGGCATAGCAGAACCGCAACAAGGCAGCCGGTTTGCTACCCTCACCAAATACGACTGGCTGATGTACAATACAGTCTAAATGTATAATCTAATCTGATCTAATACTTTTGTGCTTTCACTCACTGGACTGGACAGTGGACAGTGTTAAGGTAGGACCCGAGACAAAACTAGAGAAAATAGCTGATCTACAAGCTCTCAACACGTTGTGCTGCGAGAGCTTGTAGATCAGCTATTTTCTGAGTTGCGCAACCCAGCACTCTTTAGCTAGTGGAGATGTGGTGTAATGTCATGATTCCTAATTACATTTGTTCAACACAAAATGCTGTGTTCAAGTTCAGGAGACTTCGGAAAAAAGCAATTTACCTGAATGCTGAGTTCTGTTTCCACTAATTGGTGTTAATAAAATGTTGCCTTGGCTCCAAGTGTGGCTATGCGCCTTATTGTCTCTTTAGGATCCTTCTGCCGTGGGCCGGCAGAAGACTTAGGTGTGTGTAGCATTCCTGTGCACATCCTCATCATCCATCTACTACTACAATTCTTTCTTATCCCATGTTAAAGCCCTACAATAATATCCTGTTCAGAAATATTAAGGCCATGTTATCCTGGGTAATTGTTTAATCAATCAGTAAAGTTCAGTACTCACTAATAGGTAGGTTAAAACACAGTTTGCTTTGACACATGAAGATATGATCATACGGTGTGACACTAAATCATTTGGTGTGACATTCCAAATAGTGAAAAATCATACCTTTATTAATGATTAAACCAAAAAAAATGTATGGATTACATAGAGAATATTATCAGGAAGAGTCACAAATATTTGTGTAATTTTAGAGAAAGTTTTGACAGAATACATTTAAAATATGTTGTAAGATCATGAACATGGGCCTCACACAGAGTATCGATTATGAAAAAAATATACAGATATAATTAATTTTCAAAAAACTATAGTGGATCACTGGTTAGTTATGATAAAGGACTTTGATAAAGTGAGTAACTTAAGAAAGATGTACTCCATTTTCATTTTATGAACAATTATTTTCATGTCACACCATATGACGATTTTAGGCACAAGTACAACAAACTGCTGAATAAAGTCTGATTCCAATAAAATATCTAAAAACAAAATGTATTTCCATAAGGTTGAGAGTGAGTAGAACAAAAGTAAATAACTTTTATGCCTGCAATTTAAAGTTTTTTTAAAAACACATTTTTTGGGCCGTCACGTCACTGACCCACATACAAGTCTTACATACATATACATCTAGCAATTAAACCTGTGTGAAACGTGGCAATAGTGCAGCTCCTTTAAAGGAAACATCTATTATGATATAAATAAGGAAACACTGTAATTCTCTAGCAAATACATGGACATTATATTTCAACACATATGGACAAACCGGCACCTTGACATGGACCAAAGAGATATGGAATGGAAAAGTAATTAGACCCCTTTTTTAAATGTTCCCTCTTAAAATTGCTAAATACAAGGCACACATAAAATAGATTAGCCTATTTGCATTGTGAAACGATTCGATACTGATTATCTGCATTTTAAAACGATACGATACAAAGCCAAACGGTACAATGTTTGCTTTTGCATAACAATATAGGCTAGTAGATCATTGCAAATGAAAATCTTACTATATCGATACACCCCTATACTATACATAAACTGTCTGCATTTACCCTCACAGCATGTTTTGAATAAGCCTATTTAGCCTGGTCACAACAGCCTATACCATTTGCATTGCCATTCTCTACACATGGACATGATGTGTGAAGTGGTGTGTTCAAGTGTGATCTGCATTACCATTGATGGAATGTGGGCCTTAATGTTGATATACTTACTATAGTTGACTTGGAGATGCTGTTGATTTACTTACAATAGAGGGTATGCACTTATGCGCATACCCTCCCCCAAATAAACTGACTTTGTCAGTCTATTTTACCCTCCCCCCAAATAGAGTGACAAAGTCAGTTTAACACTGTTTAATTTAATGTAATCAGATAGGACTTTTCTGTTTGGATGTATGGGCTGTCGAGTTCAGAAAGTAGTTTTTTTTTGTTTTGTTTTTTGCCACTCGGTAGGTGTTCCTGCATAACTTCCTGGTATGATGATGATATCACACCAATGTTATCATATAGTCGTTGTCGGGTGTAAACCTCGTATCTCCAAGTTGTGTGCTTGTGCGTTGTGTGCTTGTAGATCGGCTGTTTTCACTTTTCATTTTTTTAAATGAAAAATGCAAAACGAACGGTTTTGGACATACAAGGTTTTCACCCGACAACGACGATATGTTACATTGTCACTTAATTTGTTAAATTCTAACTACACGTCGAACTGATGAATAGATTATGTGGGTGTTACAAAACATCCCACTGAGCACAAGACAATTTAGACCAGTAGTTTATGGACAGACCTCATTTCATTTCAACCGGTTGAAATGAGGGCGAAACATAGACCAAATCTAGCCCATAACAATTAATGCATTATTCTACTTGTCGATGAAAAAAAAAAAACCTTTAATGTAGACACCTGACTTTCAAATATTGGACTAAAATAATTTTAAGAGCCAATGATCAATATATGGTCTAGTTAGTTTTAGCCGCGATTTACACGTTTATAGTTCAACCATATTTAAACGTCTTGGTTTATACAATTTTAAACCATTAAACATATTCTCATTTATATTGTTGTTCATTTTCGGATGCTAACATTATGGTTTAAATGATTAGATCTCACTGTTATAGCTAAATAATGGAATGCCTATATACTCATGAGAAGTTTTCTTGCTAATAGACGTTTAATAGCCATTTAAATTGTCATTATGAAAGAAAAAGAAAAAGCGTCAAATAACGGCATTTCGCACTAATGACACGGCGCTAGGGGACATGTAAAAAATAAAGAATCAATTCAATTCAATTCAAATGAGCTTTATTGGCATGAGAATACACATGTTTCCATTGCCAAAGCAAGTATCAAAATACAATAAAAACAGTAGTAAAAGGGGCGACATATGCTATACAGTTGGAGGGGGTACAGCATTTTAACAGAGCTATGTCACTTTTTGTCCTTAACCGACACTCAATTTGTTAAGTTAAATATGATGTGCAATGCCCAGTACAGGCAGTGGGGGAAGCAACAAGAATCTTTCTGGGCAGCCAGATCTGACATGACGTAATTCCCGACCGGAACAGAAACTGTGTGAGTCAATTATTATCTCAACATTTGTTTTGGTGATTTCGGGTCCTGGGTCAGCTTCTCACTCAAAGGCAATCTTTGTCCTTCCATACAAGTAAAGGCGTGTTCCCCTGTATGAATGCGCATGTGTATCTTTAGATGACCCATTCGACGACAGCCTCTGCCACAAACTGTACAATTAAAAGGGTATTCCCCTGTATGGGTCATTGTGTGAATCTTCAGAGTGCCCTTACGATTAAACATCTTTCCGCAGTCTTTACAATTAAAGTGTTTCTTCTCTGTGTGACACTTGATTTGTTTTGGTGATTTTGGGTCCTGGGTCAGCTTCTTACTCAAAGGCAATCTTTGTCCTTCCATATGTTGTGATGTGTGTGATTCCAGTGTGTTTAAAAATAGGGCTAAATCAGAAATTAGCCTACAAAACAAATATGTTGCTACATACTGTACATGTACTGTAAGCCCCTCCCAAACAGCAAAATGTGTTCCCGGCCTGAATGGGTTAAAGATGTCTGGTATTCTTTGGTCTCCTCCCACTCATCACTGTCTTCGGTGTCAGATTTAGAACAGTGTGAATCACTAGTTGGTTGTGGTGGACAATCCTCTACATCTTTTTTTGTTGTCATGTGTTCAGCTGAGGTGATGGTTACATGCGTTGTCTCGCTGTTTTCACCATCATCTTCCATTTTCACTGCCAGTAATGTGAACTCCTCGTCCGGTCTTAGAAGTAGCTCCTCTTGTTCTTCTTTAATCTGTGGAAGATGTGGTCCCTCCTGGACCAGACTGGAGTTCATGTTTTGTTGTTCGGGGTAAACCACCTCTTTACACAAAGGGAGGCGCAGGATGTCTAGACAAAAGATAAAATGAGACAGACCCATTAAATGCTTGAAATGTCCATGTGATGTTAACTATTGTGTATCTGTGGTAATATCAAGAGCTTCTGCTTTTGGAACCACATTTTGACCAAGGTTTTGTTGCTAGTGTAAGATAACATAGCAATGATATTCACATTTTATTTTATTGTATCGTATGCAACCCTTATAATTTAGTAAACCATTTCTACTGTCATGTAACTTGGAAAGGCTTTCAAACACAGATTCTGTCAGTGTTATATGAGTTTAATGAGCTCTCAAACAATACAATGCTCACTCAAAATAAATTGAATTGTGGTAAGATAATAGTATGGTACACAAACAACATGACTGTAGGTGATAGCACCTACAGTCATTTTGTTTGTGTTTCTATTATTATTACTTGACTTGATGATGCTGTTTATTTACATACAACAAAATAATTAGATCTCACTGTTATAGCTAAATAATGGCATATATAATCATGAGAAGGATCTCACTGTTGTAGCTAATTAATGGCATATATACTCATGAGAAGTTTTCTTGCTAATAGAGGTTTAATAGCCATTTAAATTGTCATTATGAAAGAAAAATAAATAGCATTAAATAACGGCATTTCGCACTAATGACGCAGCGCTAGGGGACATGTAAAAAATAAAGAATCAATTCAATTCAATTCAAATGAGCTTTATTGAGCTTAGGTTATAGTTCAATACTGCCCCGTACAGCCCAACAGAACCCAGCAAGGACCATCATAGTCCAATACAGCCCACCAGAGCCCAGCATCACACGCAAGTCCAGCCCAGTGGGAGAATAGCCTAGGCTGTGAGTAGTACTGTAGATGGCTGTAAAAGGGTCAGGCTCGGACTGTACCGCAGACATGAGTGTTGACAGCCAGCAGTTCCATAGACAGTGAAACGCTCATGTAGAAATTATCCATGAATAAACAATAGCCCTTTCCAGACAGACCAGCAAGTAGAGAGTGAACCGTTGTAGACAGAGAGGCATACTGACCGCAGTACGGACGAAGATTATAACAGTAGCCCGTGGTAGAGTCGCACAGCATATACGACTTTATGCCATATTTGACAGGTTTCATCGGGTTATAAACTTTGAAGCCGAGGCGTCCTCTGTATAGGAGCATTCCCTCGTCAATTGAGATGTTCTGCCCGGGCTGGAAAAGTTTCTGGAAACGAGCTACTATAAAGTCAAGAATGGGGCGGATTTTGTACAGGCGATCCCTGCCCGTGTCCTCCAGATCGCTGTAGTGTATGAAACGCAAGATTACTTGGAAACGGTTCCGAGACATAGTTCTCCCGAAGTGCGGCGTGTCGTGAACTGTCCCCCGAGCCCAGTACAGTTACCATTATTATCATTATCAACACTCTATATAGTTTGTGTATAGTTCAAATGCTTTTTATATAATACATTATTATTACTATGGTCACATTAGTATGATTTGTCCCTGTGTATAAAGTTATCACGCTTTCAAATAGGCCACATATGTAGGCTACTTCTACTTGTACATTACTACATCACAAGTATCAAGACATCACGTAGTATTGTTGTTATTACCTCCAGATAATGGTATTATTATTATTACTTCCAGATAATGGTAAATCTGGCGAGCGACATCATTCTATCACCTCACAATTATAATTATCATCATAATAATTTCTATAAGTGTTATTACATTACCTCCAGATAGCAACAAATCTGTCCCGGGCCATTAGTTTGGGGAAGGTTGTCTGGAACAAAGGCTTTGTCCCTCGCCAGTAGTCCCTTCGAACTGGTAGACGCAGCATCCCCATGGCCATGCACAGTTCGATGAAAGTTTGCATCTCTTTGTGATCAACAGGTCTCCATCGACCCATTTTCGATTGGGCTGTTGTTGTTGTAGATGGAGTTGTTGGTGTTGTGGATGTTGATGGAGATGGAGATGCTGCTTCTTCTGCTGCTGCGGCGGCTGCGTTGGTTTTGCGTTTCCTTTGTGTTGTTGTTATAGATGGAGTTGTTGTGGATGTTGATGGAGATGATGCTTCTGCTGCTGCGGCGGCGGCGGCGGCGGCTGTGGCGGCTTCTTTGCGTCGCCTTTGTTCTTCTATGCTGTGGCCAGCATATGTGTTGGTCTTCGTTACTAGCCGTGGCCAAAGCTCGTCCGTGAAAATAAAGTCAAATGCCTGCTTTGGCGTCGCATCCTCGGCCATTTCAACTCGCACCCCTGGCGTGCGGTTAAAATCCCTTTTTTCAGTAGGATTGAAAGGTCCTGTAGTCCAGTCAGAGTGAAATCCCCAAAACTCATCATCATCAGTGGTGTAAAGTAACTAAGTACATTTACTCAAGTACAGTACTTAAGTACTTTTAGGTATTTGTACTTTACTTGAGTGTTTCCAATTTCTAATACTTTTACTTCTACTCCACTACATCTCAGATTGAAATGTTGTACTCTTACTCCACTACATTTATTTGAAAACTTTAGTAACTAGCTACTTTGTAGATATAAATTATGATATTATAAAACATACAAAAACCACTGTAGCCCTATTTTATACCTTGGCAATTTGAAAATAGCCGATCTACAAGCTCACAACGTGTCGCATCGTGACGCATTGTGAGCTTGTAGATCGGCTATTTTCAAACATATTGTACTTTTACTTTTGGTACTTTAAGTACATTTTTATGCCAACATGTTCATACTTTTACTCAAGTACATTTTGAATTACAGACTTTTACTTGTAACGGAGTACTTCTACATTGCAGTATTGATACTTTTACTCAAGTAAAGAAATTGAGTACTTTTTCCACCACTGCACATGCAGGTTGGAAAGTGAAGTCTGTTTTATTGACCACTTGTTTTCTATATTTCTTGTTAGTTTTCATGATTTGACAGTTATTATTAGACATGATTTTTCAACGTTTTCAACATGATTTTAAACAGTAGAAAAGTAAGTATCTGGCGCAAACCAAAGAAACGAATAAAACAATCTAAACCTATACTTATTATTTAAACACTACATATGCTAACATAAAATAAACATGACATGATGATAATCTAAACTAACCTGACTACACTATTTTAACCTGAATGAAAAGTTGGCGTTTACAATAAACTGGCGCCACAATACTACCATTTCTGAACACCGTGATTTAAGTAGTGTCAAAACTGCCTGAGCATTATTAACCTAAACAGTCAGCTGAAATCTGTTGTAAGGACTCTTCACAGTAGTGACACCAAAGGGTAGACCTAAACCTCAGTAACTTCAGAAAGACTTGCACTTACAAGCTTAATGAAAGTTATCAGACCACAAAGGTGAAATGGCATATTATATTAAAACTACACAAGCGCATGGCAGGCGTGCAGGGGACAGTACTACTCCAAGTACTGCCAAAGTCTTCAGGTGTTTGGCTTCCTTAAGTAGGCAAGCCCAACCAATCACAGGAAGGGCTGAGGATTGGCACCCAGTAATCAGCGGATGGGCAGCACCTGGAAATCACCCTCACACACACACTCACTGCGCACACGCACATTTCCACACACTCTGACACTCTTCCAACATTGACACACGTAACAGGAGGAAGATTTTTTTTCCAAAGAAAGTTTACAGAAAGAGAAAATTATGTTTTTTGTTATGTGGCCACACCCACCAGTTCATTGGTATGTGTGGTTGTCATGGTGGGTGGTGACCCAGCTGAAGTTAGCCACACCCACGTATGTTGGGTGAATGGTAATTAGGGGAGGGGTTGATTCTGTGATGTAATAAGTATGTGTGTTTTTGGACCGGCACGTTTGACCCCACAAGGTGGCAACCTACAGCTAAAACCCAAATAGAAAGGCAATACATAATTGCTCATAACAACCACACCAGGGGGTCTAATGAAGTACTGTCAACCTCCTAGACACATGAAAACCAGAAAAAGTACAAAACTATGGCACCGCCTCTTTAACAATACTTGTTTCTGTTTGGCAACTCTGTTATTTTATTTTATTTTATGTTTTGTAGGTAAAGCACTTAGGGCTACATTCTATGTATGAAAGCTGCTCTAATAAAAGTTATTATATATAATACCATTGAACAGGGGTCTTCAATGTTTTCAGGCCAAGGACCCCTTGGTTGAGAGAGAGATGAAGCAGGGACCCCCACAACTTTTTCATAGAGTCCATATTTTAGTTTAATTGTTTGATAGCACAATCATCGGTGTATTTTGGATTCATGTCATTTTGTGTTTTTAGACATTTACTGTAACCACTTGAACCATCAATACTTAATAAACTTGACCTTCACTCTGTACTTAGTGTGATCTACACCAAACCTCTTTGCCTCGCAGTGCAAGGCTTTGTGAGCTTGTAGGTCAGCTTTTTTGGGCTAAAGTTCTATATGAACACAGCGGCGGCTCATGAGAATTGTGACTGGGGGGCTTTTTTAGAGAAGGGGCTAATTAATTTTGGTAACAAACAATACTGAATATAGTACTAATATGACAAACAAGATTCATTCACTTGGGGTATGGATAACTGAACATAAGAACATTGGCAGTTTCCAGCTCGAAATCTGAGGACTTTAGGTGATTGGATAGGGTTTTTGTGAGGCTGACGATGCTTTCCAGCTTTGAAAGTAGGATTTTATAGTATGGTTTAAGTCAGTCAATTGTCTTTCACATAGGCCTATACTGTATATATTTTATTCATTTATTCCTTAAATAATTTTCATCACAATTGGGTTTGTGGAGTGGGGGGCTTAGGGGGGGGCTAAGCCTTCTCCAGAGGGAAGAAGGCTTAAGGGGAACACACACTGGACACGGAGGCGGCGTGGAAGCACTGTGTCAAAACATACAGCCCCATTATTTTCAATGAACGAATCCACACCGGTGGCGTCAAGACGCGCGCAGTCGCGGCTCTGCCGCCTCGCCTGCCACGTTGATACGCCGCTGTTCTATTTTTCCAGCCGTTCGCGTCCAGTGTGTGCTCCCCTTTAGCCCCCTGGAGCCGCCTCTGTATGAACACAAGGATAAGGACACTAGGGTTCAAGTGGTTAATATAAAAAAGGAGAAAAAGGTTTCTATCACACAAAGATTTGAAGGCCCCCCTGTAGTAACTCTGAGGACCCCCTAGGGGTCCCGGACCCCCTGCCATAGAAGAATAAGCTGAGCAAAGAGCAAACAAACAGTGGACTGTGTGTGTGTGTGTGTGTGTGTGTGTGTGTGTGTGTGTGTGTGTGTGTGTGTGTGGCATGCTTGTTCCCACACAGCAGCCAGTTGCTGCAATGGAAAATGTCCTGTAGAACACTGCCCTCTGCTGGACTCATCAAGTACATGCAGCATGCAACTAGAGAGTTAAGAGTGTGTGTGTGTGTGTGTGTGTGTGTGTGTGTGTGTGTGTGTGTGTGTGTGTGTGTGTGTGTGTGTGTGTGTGTGTGTGTGTGTGTGTTGTGACTCTCTCACATAGCCTAGATATTATGTAGCACCATGCATGCATGATGCACACTACATCATCGTTATCACAGCAACTCTGTTTTTCAAGTCTACACAGATCCACTGAATCAGATATTTTGGTAATCTTCACTTATTTATCGGTTTACGACAAAAAGATCTGTTTTAGCGTCTGGAATCTCTGTTTGCGTTGTGGCCTCAAACGCACACAAAATAATTGTGCGTTTAGAAAAGATCCATATTTGTGAGGCTGGCACATGAGTTTCCTAAGAGGGAAGGAGATTCTTTCTTTGTGAAAGGAGCAGGGGTGGAAAGCAGTGGTCTAAAGTAGGGTGTTTGTACTTTACTTTAGTATTTACATTTTCCAGTACTTACTTCTACTCCACTACATCTCGGATCCAAATGTTGTATTTTTACTCCACTACAAACTTTATTTACAAGTTGCTTTGAATATCGATTATTATTACAAAACATATATTAACCACTTTCACCCCCTTATATAGGCCTACCGGTATGTACATTTTGGCCATTTGAAAATAGCAGGTCTACAAGCTCACAATATGTCACGATGCAATGCATTGTGAGCTTGGAGATCTTCTATTTTCAAAATATTGTGTTTGCATCTGGATCTGGATGGTATTGTTGCTGCCTGGTGGAGAGTGGGAGGGTCCTGGTTATGTAAGCAATGTTCTGTTCTGTGTGGAAGGTCTACTATTTATCAACTCATCATTACCAACGTCCTGCTCAACTCAAGACCATAAAATGTCATCAAGTAAAGTTGGATCTCCAACGGAGAAACCTGGCCTCGAATATCGACTCTCAAAATGGACCGAAGATGAACTATTTCAGGTTTTTAAGAGAGAAATGTCGTCCAGCTTTTCAACTGCGTCGGAGGAGGAACAGAGAGAGATCTACCAGGCAGCGGTGCTGAAGCAGCCTGTGATAAAGTTATACAGAATAGGTTTGTAGCTGTTTTTATGTCACTGTACCGTTTGCTTTCATCTTCAATGAATACAGCAATATTGTAGTACTCTTGTATTAACTAACTACGTACATATACTCATGTAACGCACTCAAGTACAATTTTGAGCTATTTTGTACTTTACTTGAGTGTTTCTAATTTCCAATAATTTTACTTCTATCCCTATATCTCAGATTCAAATATTATACTTTTACACCATGACAATTTGAAAAGGTTAGTTACTTTGTAGATTAACATAATGACATTACAACACTTACATAAACCACCACTATGTGACTTCTACAGAGATCTACTGATAGATTTACATATTATTTATTAATAAATAATATGTATCTATCAGTAAATAATATGTATTTATCAATCTGATGAAAATATATTCCATTTGTAGCCTATGTGTGAATATGATGTTAAGTGCTTGTCCTCCCAGAACAATAAATAGATAGTAGGTTAACCTCGGATTGTTTACAGTATTTGATGTCACCATGACTTGGGTTGCCAGGAAACCAAGCAAGATGTGGCCAGAGTTGAGGGCTCCAATGTAGATAAGAGCTGTGTGTGTGTGTGTGTGTGTGTGTGTGTGTGTGTGTGTGTTGTGTGTGTGTGTGTGTGTGTGTGTGTGTGTGCGTGCGCGCAAACACATCTCTCTCTCTCTCTCTCTCTCTCTCTCTCTCTCACACACACACACACACACACACACACACACACACACACACACACACACACACACACACACACACACACACTGAAAAAGGGACGTTCTTATACAGAGTTGGTGGAATGTGACCTTGGCTGTCAGACTAAACAGGACAGTGCAGTTTATCTCCAAGTGGACCAGGAGTCCTAGGAGGAGTTCATGTATTTTACCACTGTTAACCCTATGTTATGCTCCGGCTTCTCCTCTTCCTTTATGGGTCCTGTAAAAGTTGGCTGATGGCTTAGACTTCAAAGAAGGTCCCATATGACCCCCCCCCCCCCCCCCCCCCCCACACACACACACACACACACACAACACACACACACACACACACACACACACACACACACACACAGGGCCGGTTCCTGGCATAGGCAACATAAGCGGTCGCTTAGGGCCACAACCATAAGGGGGCCACATCACAGGGAGAAGACTGCAACGCGTTTTGAGCTTGTAGATCAGCTATTTTTCACTATATGCATTGTGGAGTGAGTGTGAAGCGGCCCTCTCGACATGTGGCCAAGCCCCACAGGTTAATATCGGAATACTGATATATTATTGATTTCAGCTGTTACCCACTTTAATTACTTCAGTCTATAGTAGTAGCATAATGACCAGTGCTATAGTCTTTTTTGTCAATGTATTTGCATTTCATAAGGTTAACATACGAACATATAAATGTATTTGAAATTAAATAATAATGTTACTTTTCAGGATTCCAGTTAAAAAAAATAGCTAAAAAGAATACAGGATTCCAATTTAAAACAATTTGAAAATAATGGATCACCGCAATGCTTGTAGATCAATTTTTTTACAATATGCATTGTGGCCCTCTGGAGTGATTGTGAAATATAGTGGCCCTCTCCATCATCTAAGTTGCCCACTTCCTACCCTATCCAAATGCTACTTATTATTTTTAATGCGCAATAAAATTTAGTGTGTGATGTTTTGTATGAATCTGATTCAAATCAATTGTTGTTTTTTCTTTTTATAACATTACACTCATGTTTTTGGACAAATTAAACAGTGTCTAGAAATAGATAATGTATTATAATAGTTATATCTTGGTTTTGAAATGTTTTTCATTAGAGCATAGGCCTACATGTTTCTGTTTTAATAGCTTTTAACCAGAGAGAATGATCTAATAATGTTTTCCCCTCCATTGTAAACTTTATTGTGTGTTATAGGTAGAACTGTCTGATCTGTGCCAAAATGCAGATTTCTATGCATTTCTGGGGTTTTGACCGCCCCTCAAAACCCCAAATATTTTTGGCCGCCTGCCTTGCGGGCGAGCCAGGATGTATCCCTAATTTGAATCTCTGGGAGTTGGCAACCCTATGTGTAGTTAGTAGATACATGCTTGAGTGCTAACAACAGACACCACATGTTCTACTAGATAGAAGAACAGATTATTATTTATAACTTTGGTTTTGGCGATTCAAAGACAGTTAATAAGTGCGCGCGTCCGTCAGTGGGGGGCCACCTAAAATAATCTTGCTTAGGGCCACCTGAACCCTAGAACCGGCCCTGCACACACACACACACACACACAATTACACTGTTTAAAATGTACACATTTATACATACTTATTCCCAGTGTTAGTGTGTTTGAGTGGCATGGATTCTCAAAGATAAGCATTATAAGGATGCTAATTTAATGCGTTTTAATCACAATTTATCGCTGCAGGAAAGGCAGGCCAAGATTAAGAATCACCCTAAATGTTCCAATGGCCAATATGTGGCTGGCAGTTGCTGTTACTGCCCTACATTTAGAACATTATCAGTTGGTGATAAAACACAGCTTGCATGTTATTTCAACACATTTTATGTTTTTCTTCCCCTCTCCTCGTTCTCCATTCTAAGATGTGTTTGCTGCCAAACTACCACTGAAGAAACATGTCTACAGTCATCTCAAACATCACCAGAGAATTCACACAGGAGAGAAGCCACATCACTGTGACCAGTGTGGGACAAGGTTCAGCCACAAAAGTAATCTACAATTTCACCAAAGAATTCATACGGGAGAAAAACCCTACCACTGTGACCAGTGTGGGACAAGGTTCAGCCAGAGCAGTAGTCTCAAAAGTCACCAGAGAATTCACACAGGAGAAAAACCCTACCACTGTGACCAGTGTGGGAAATGGTTCAGCCATTACACTAGTCTCAAACGTCACAAGAGAATTCACACAGGAGAAAAACCCTACCAGTGTGACCAGTGCTGGACAAGGTTCAGCGAGAGCAGTAGTCTCAAATGTCACCAGAGAATTCACACAGGAGAGAAGCCCTACGAGTGTGACCAGTGTGGAAGAAGGTTCAGACATAGCTGTCATCTCAAATGTCACGAGAACATTCATGAAGGAGAGAAGCCCTACCAATGTGACCAGTGTGGGAAAAGGTTCAGCCAGAGCACTGATCTCAAATGCCACCAGAGAATTCATACAGGAGAAAAGCCATACCAGTGTAACCAGTGTGGGACAAGGTTCAGCCACAAAAGTAATCTACAATTTCACCAAAGAATTCATACGGGAGAAAAACCCTACCACTGTGACCAGTGTGGGACAAGGTTCAGCCAGAGCAGTAGTCTCAAAAGTCACCAGAGAATTCACACAGGAGAAAAACCCTACCACTGTGACCAGTGTGGGAAATGGTTCAGCCATTACACTAGTCTCAAACGTCACAAGAGAATTCACACAGGAGAAAAACCCTACCAGTGTGACCAGTGTGGGACAAGGTTCAGCAGGAGCAGTAGTCTCAAACGTCACCAGAGAATTCACACAGGAGAGAAGCCCTACGAGTGTGACCAGTGTGGAAGAAGGTTCAGACATAGCTGTCATCTCAAATGTCACAAGAACATTCATGAAGGAGAGAAGCCCTACCAATGTGACCAGTGTGGGAAAAGGTTCAGCCAGAGCACTGATCTCAAATGCCACCAGAGAATTCATACAGGAGAAAAGCCATACCAGTGTAACCAGTGTGGGACAAGGTTCAGCCACAAACGTAACCTAAAATCTCACCAAAGAATTCATACAGGAGAAAAACCCTACCACTGTGACCAGTGTGGGAAATGGTTCAGCCATTACTCTAGCCTCAAACATCACCAGAGAATTCACACAGGAGAAAAACCCTACCAATGTGACCAGTGTGAGACAAGGTTCAGCCGGAGCAGTCATCTCAAATCTCACCAAAGAATTCACACAGGAGAAAAACCCTACAATTGTGACCAATGTGGGAAAGGGTTCACCTTAGACACTAATCTCAAAATTCACCAGAGAATTCACACAGGAGAAAAACCCTACCAGTGTGACCAGTGTGGGACAAGGTTCTGCCAGAGCGGTCATCTCAAACGTCACCAGAAAATTCACGAAGGAGCAAAGCCCTACCAATGTGACTAGTGTGAGACAAGGTTCAACCGGAGAGGTCATCTCAAATCTCACTAGCCAACTCTCATTAGCCATTTTTACAAAAAGGAATCGTGAAAAACATCCAACAATGAATTAGGATAACAGGTTTCAAACTGTGGTGAAATAATGTAGAAGTTTGTATAGACAGAATCTTCAAATATTTTGCATTACTATTTTGTACCCCAATATGATATACATTTAAAATCTGTACTTACAGACACATGGCCTTAACTGTTTTTTTTTTCTTTCTTTTTTTTTTACACAGAGCTGTCATTGCAACCTGTAGTGGATGAGGCGAGACAGAGCCCCTCCATAGTTGTTTTTGATATCCCCCTGACAACCATCAACAACCAATAAAAGCTCACTGTCCCTTCAGATCTATCTCCGTATTGCCAGACGGAATCCTAAAACTCGAGTCACACTACAAAACTGCATGTCCTATGAAAATAGTCTAATTGAGGGATCATAGACATATTACAAAATGATGTCAGACTTAAGAGCCCCATAGGGACATTTTATATGCATTTTTTTTGTGGGGGTAAAAGATGTAAAATGTCGACAGACTTTTTTTTTTTTTTGTCTTCAAACAGGTGAAAACCTAACTAAGAAAGAGAATAACCATGGACTTAAAAATAACTCCCACAAAATGAAACTGGCCCTTAATAACTCTAGGAATTATATTAATCTCAGTGTAATCTTGCTATGTATTGCCATGCTTATTACCGCTGTGAAGTGTGTGACAAGAGCTTCAGTCAGTCAGGTAACCTGAAGACACACCTGTGTGTCTCACACACCGGAGAGAAATCTTTCTAACAAGAGCAAGAGCTTCAGTCCGTCAGTCAGATTAAGACTTGTTATGTCATGACAAGTCATACTTGTCAATGTCATGAATACAATGACGGGTGGGTGTTATTTAGTTCTAATAGGCTATTTAGGATGTATTTGGCTTCCATTAATATGTTATGCAAATAGTATTGTATTGACTTCATTATACCACAGACAGCATTCATTATTGAATTCTCTTATAGCATAGAAAGTGTACTGTCTTGTCATCTTTAGCACTGCACATGGGAGTGTGGTGTTGTTTGTAGCTTTGAACTGTCTTCCACTCATGACAACATACATTTAATAATACATTTTAGGTTCACCAAACTTCATTTGTATTCATTTGCATTTTTGAAATGTTTCTTTTGATATTGCCATGTAATTCTTTGAATGAAATTGTAAAATTGTTGTGGAAATTCAATAAACTATACAATACATACATCCATACTTACACAGAGGAAGGGTGTTTTATTCTGCTTCGGAAAAGCACACAATTTGCAAATAACGTTTGGCTTATCAGATTGCACTAATACAATAAATTTCAAAATAGATGGGTGAGTTACCTGCCAATACCTGAAAAAGTATTATTACGTTGGCAAGTCTTTTGACATTCACAATGCTAATATTCTTGCACTCAAACACAATGTGGAACTCATCCCGAACTCAGTTGTCGTTTGAACTGTTTGAACTCTACATAGATGTCACATGATGTCATACTATTAACTTCTTAACTGCCATATTTATGTATTTACCTCTCTCTGCCAGGTTTTTAATTACCTTTTGAAAAAGTATAGAATAAAATAAATCAATCCAATCTGTCCATCAATGCAATGCTGCACACTTGTGCTGATGGAAATACAACCCAGGAGGGGCTAAAGGCCTATCAGGAGAGGACAGGAAACCATGTGTTCATCATTTTTGTAGAAGCACTATGGCCAGACCAGGACGCGTCCTACGAGCAACAGATAACATTCCGAGACGCAGACGTGCAAGTGGTGCATGCCTACGCAGCTACAGCTATTGTCCTGACGACTTAAAGGGCCTACACCATGCTTTTAAAACTATATTTTTTGTCTAAATATATGCTCAAAATTGAGCCTAAGACAGGTTTTAACCCTCAATAAACAATCTGACCATTCCTTTTAGATTCTTCTATGACTCCTATAATGAGGCTCTCAAGCTGCAATACCAAAACGGCCTCTGTTTGCTCTATGGCGCATCTAGTGGGGTTTTTCCACCCCTCCCCCTCCCCCCTCCGTTCCTCTCCACTGTTCCCCTCCCACCTCCTAGCCTCATTTGAATACTGCCTGCCCCTCGCCCGTCGTCACACCACAACACGGAAGTTTGTTTCCACATGAGACCAGAGAGTTGTAGCGTCTCTGACTGTCTCCTAGCAACTCACTTTCCCCGTGTTTTAGCAATATGGCTGCAGACGCTCTTGCCTACGATCCAGTCTCAGATCCGGATTTATCGGACCTTGAAAACTCTGATCCAGACACGGACGCACCGCAGCCGCGTCGGCCTGCTCCATCGCTGGCGCCGCTTGGCTCTGTGCCTTCTTGATAATGTAACATTATAACGATTACTTTAGCTACGTTGTTGGCTACTGATCAGGGGCGTCAATTGGGTATGGCAGGGGTATGCAGCTGCCATACCTTGACAGGGGGAAATAATAAAAATGTACTTTTCATCGTGCCTGTTGCTAAGGTATGGCAACATGACTGGTGTCTTCACCAGACACCAGTCATGTTGCCATACCTTAGCTTGTTCTGAACTGACGCCACTGCTACTGATGCTACTGCTAACCTTTTTTTCCCACCCGCACTTTCCAGCATACGTCTGACAATCACAGTCACTGTAGTAGAAATTATAATTTATCCATGTCTGAACATAACGTGATGCATTTTATAAATCAGCAGCGACATTCTTATTTAATCACTGTTTTCGTGAAGGCACTAATTTAATTAAAGTTTTACTTTTTAATTAGCCTATTGTGCTGATGTTTTACTAGTGCTATTACATCCTGTATTAATCAGATGCACTATGTTTTATAGGTGCAAATGTGGAAACTACTGCAGAACAGTCAAAACAGAGGAAGCAAATATATGTTGCAGGGAGGTTTCAAAGGTAATATATTTGCGAGCTTTCACCATCATTTTCTCATGTCATAAACATAACCTAGTTTACCCTCTAAAAGCTTTTACACAGCATAGACCATTCTTATATACCATTCCTGTATATATTTTGATAAGACAGAAATAATGATTGTCAGACTCTTGGCTTTATGGAAATGCAGGCTCTTAGAGCAGGGGTTCCCAAACTTTTGTCTCAAGGAGGGCACCCCATAAATATTTTTTGAATCCTAGGCACCCCTATATTATAATGTTCACTTCCAGCACCTTATACTTATAGCATATCGTCGTTGTTGGGTGGAAACCTTGTATGTCCAAAACCGTTTTGTATTTATCATCTATAAAATGTACTAAACTAGTGTAAACAGCTGATCTACAAGCACACAATCGCGAGGCGTTGTGTGCTTGTAGATTGGCTGTTTTCCCTAGTTGTGTGCGACAGTCTTGTGTGATGAAGCAGGGCTTTGCTTTACCAAAAGACATACACATTTGACACTTGGAGATACGAGGTTTCTGCCCGACAGTGACGATATGTTTGTGATTATGCTGCGAGGAAAACGTTGAGATAATAGCCATTTTCGTTAGAACTGACTGAAAATAAGTTAGTACTTCAAGTTTAAAATGATCCAAATATTATCAAATGATCTCGCAGCACCCACTTTGAAAACCCCTGTCTTCTCATTCCACCAAATTCATGAATGTTTGACACTTCTTATATTCTGCATAATATTTGGGAAATCATAGTTGAGACAGTGAGACTGAATTATTTTGCTACTATTGTACAGTAGCAGTCCAGTAGGAATGTAGTGGGACATGTCCTATGGTTTCTCTTGCCCCTTTGAGAACCACATCACTAATAGTATACATAGGGCTTGCTCTACAATGACTGTGATGAAAAGAAAAAAAGAAAACATGCCATGAAAACAATGAACCAACGGCATAAGAGTTAATTGATTCAATCTTTTGTTCTAGGTTCGAGAAAGAATGAGAGAAGTTGACCAGAGCCCAGAATGCATGAGTCTTCATCCTGGAATGGAGCCTGTTTGTTTGAACATGTACACGTTACAGGAGGCAATGATTGCGTACAGAGCAGACTGGGGAGAACCACCACGACAAGTCACACGTGGAGGACTGCATAGGTATGTTATTATAAATGTTATGGCACTTTAAAAGTTAGAGCAAAAGTTTAAAGTCCTTTTAAAATACTGTGGGGTGAAAATGTCTGGCCTTCTGCAAGGGAATAACACACTTTATTTGCTTTTCAACCGCTTTGTAATAACCATTTTCTAGTTCAGTGTGAGAAATACTGTAGGACAATGGAGGGTCTTGTCACTTTCCTTGCTCAATAACATTCTATTGCCGAATGGTGTACCATTCTAATACGAAAAGTGAAATGTAATTATTACCATAACAAAGAATAAAATAGACAGATCATCAAAAGGACTGAAATGTGTTATTGTCAATGAAAACACATTTTCCTTATTTTTATGTTTTATTTTATTTTTTTGGGGAAAAAGACACAAACACATTTTTTATAATATTTTCTTGTCAGACGTTACAGATACCTGGCCTATCGGAGGTTCGTTAGCTGGTGCTACGGTTATCTTGGGAGAGGCGTGAGAGCCTATTCCGGCATGTTGTGTAAACAGAATTAGAGCTGAATACCCTAAAGATGAAGGTAATATTGATTGATTGAAGTATTAGTTCAACATTTCCTTTAGAGAAATGTACAGTTTCATGACAGTTCTGTTCACTGTGTCCACTATCCAGGTGAAGAATATGTCGGGTTCAGGAGACGGGCTCTCAACTGACGGACGGCCGATTGAATCTGCTGGCCTCCTTGTGGATCACCTCCACTCTGTCTCCGAGCAGCAGGCGATACTGGTAGCACAGGTCCTCAGGGATGACGATGGCCCTGAACTCCTCCAAGTATGGTGTTGGGTCAGGCATTACTTGGTCAAAGATGAGGGACATCAGGTCAGCCACATAATCTGTGAAATTGAGACAAAACACAATACTATTTACAATCACATATTTATGTTGTTGTTTTTTTTAGGTACTCTTTTTATTTTATTCTGTGCACACAAAGTCACTTTATATTCCAAACGTTTTATTTCATTTTTTATGCTGCTGTTGAAAAGTTCAAAAGTATTTATTTACTTTGTAGTTTTGCACAGTTTTTGAAAATTATTCTATTGTGTGTTTTGTTTGAATAAGCTGCTTCACAAAAGTGCAATCGTTTTGATGTTGATTTTGTGTTTGTGATTTTGTATTTTTTGAATAAAAAAGTCTTACAGAACGTGGGATCTGCCATCACGTCCTTCACTCTGACTTCCCCTTTCCTTTGTTTTGGGAAGCTGAGCTTGTGTAGGGGCTTTCCATCACATCCCGTCTTTGGTGGCCGGTTTGAATTCTCGTTGTAATGCAGTGCAGACAGGTAGAGTCTGTCAAAAACACAAAGTGTAAATGTAAGAGTAAAATATATCCACGAGTTTCCAACGCCCCATAGTGCATTGCGCAGACGTCTGCACCGAGCTTCCGTTGCCGATTTACAAGCTCACAACGGGTTGCATCTGCGACGCGACGTGAGCTTGTATGTCTGCTGTTAAACCCGGAAGTTTGGTCCAGATAGTCTCCAGTAAACTCCCGCGGAAACTTGTGGATATAAAATTATATAGCCCCTATGGGGCTTTTAAGCAGTGACATCATTTTGTAGGCAGAGGAGAACTCTGCGAGCTTTTTCTGTCAACAGATCCGAGACAAAAATAACGACTAAAGTATAATTCTAACACTTTCCTTTCAACAACAAAGAGAAGGAAAATGTGAAAATAGTAAAAAGATTCACGGAAACTGGGGGCAGAAATTCTCCTCTGCCTACAAAATGATGTCACAGCCCCATACTTCTCTTTTTTCAACATTATTGTTTCATATCAAAATGTAATTACCTGCAAAGCATTCCAATGAATTTGAAAGCGACGCTCTTTGGTGCGAAACGTATGACCAGACTATGGTACGACTCGAGGCTGGACGTTTGGTGATGGGGACTGAGTTTTGCCACTGCAGTCATGAGCAGCTTGTTGCACAGGACCTTTTCCATCGCGTAGACAGCAGGAGAATCTAGTAATCACAATAGAAACAAAGGCATTTAGATTTTTTAATTTGAAACACATCAAAACAATAAATACAGACTACTGTTACTGTCCTTTTCCGACATGCTGCATTAAAACTAAATTTTACAGTAGAAAATCATCAAGACCAAAATGTGATAAAGCGACATGCTTTGAGCTTGTAGATCTGCTATTTTTGAATAGAGACACCCTACAAAAATATTATCTTAACGGCAGCATGCAGATGTAAACATGGTCTATTTCGTGGCAATATAGTAATGAATATAAAAACAAACCTCGTGTAAGATATTTATTGCTGTCTGTAGTCCTGTGTTCTGGATGCAAGCACTTGGGGAAGTCGGGTTCATCCATCGTGAACGTGGATGTTGCAGACATGGTTCAGGATAGCCCTCCATTTTGCCTGTCTCTCATCACCGGTGGTCGATGAAGCTGCCGTCCAGTAGATATGGCGTCTGATACTTCTGATCCACGGCCTGATTTTCTCACACACCTTGGTTTTGGCCAAGGCTTCTAGCTTCTTGGTTACGCCTATTTGAAAGGTGAAAAGAGGAAAAAACAAATATATAGTCAATGGACAGTTTGATAGATTTACATTGGTCTCATGTGGTTCATATAAGAAGTGTTGGTGAAACATACCTTTCTCAATATGCCATACATCGAAGTATTGAGGGATGTGTGCTTTGTCCCTCAGATATGCTGCTACTCCTGTGTGACGATCTGTCACCATACAGTTGATGGGTAGCTGATGTTGTTGCAGAAAAGCCAGACTTTGTTTAAGGCCTTGCTTCTCCATGTGGTTACTGTGTGTCACCTCTTCACTCTGGCCAACCTGAACCAACTGGAGATCTATGATCTTGTTTTTCCCCAAGTCCATCGTTGTGTAGCTCCCGTATTTTGCGTTGTGACCTTTGAAGGAAAATGCAATATTAGTAAGCATTATGTGTTGTACCTATTCTTGAATATGGCTAACCCTGACAATATAAGGACATAAAGATCCATCCCTGAATGACCAGAGCAGGAATACATTTCCCAAATTGTATAATAGAAACAAAATGAAGACTATGGGTCTATTTGGGCAATTTCTACACTCAGTTGTGTGGGTTATCTTGGTCTGCAAAAGTGTCGAATTAAATCATTATCATACAAATACAAAAGAAAATGTGTGAGCATCACATTCAATAAAGAGTTTTCTTATGACTCTTATACTGGTATGGAAAACATAAAATGCAGAAATGGTTCCAGACCAGGACAACTCTTTGCCACACACACGTGTCTGTGTACCGAAACATGGAAGACCCTGGATTTTTGTGATCCGTCTAAACATTTGTGAATGAGGATGGGAAAATATTACACTAATCTGTTTCAAGCAAATGTATTAATTACCAGGGCTGTCAGCTCTCATGTCCCCGCCTAGTATGACGCCATCCGGTGGATGTGGCTGTTGCAGCATGTCTGAGATCTTTTCCAGGTGTGGATTATGGCAGGCTCTATGAAACTTTTGCATGCCGTAGGAAAGTGTTGTAGGAATGCAGCTGCAACTCCATTGCCTTGAATATCTGTATAAAGACAACACTGATTAGTAAATGGATGAGTAAAATGACATTTCAATACAAGACAAAGCAAATGATTTAAAGATATATATTTTAACAAATAACATTTTTATTTTAAATTACCTTTTCAAGTTTAACGAAAGAAGCCCCAGAGAAATACACTGCAGCTGAAAGCTGGACATTCCCAGGTGGCGTTAGGCCGTGCTCTGGCTGGCTGGTCCACCTTTTCTCAAACATGCAGTATTTGCATTCAGAGATCACTGTAAGTAGGGTCCCCTTGGTTCTTTTGGTGGTTGTCAATTCAAGCCTGCACACTGTACAAGTCTGGAACAGCTCCATAAGTTTGGACTCATAAACAATGTATTTTTTTTCCTTATGGGCAGGAATGGTGGGTTGTACATGTCTGTAAAGAAAAAGGAAAGGAAGTCAGAACACATATTGTTTACAACAAAATGAGTAGATCTACAAGATCAACACAAGTCACAATATGACACATTGTGAGCTTGTTGATCTGCTATTTTGGTGGAAGGTTCCAAACAGAATATGGATGCTGTGGTGTGTGAATGTACTATTTCTTATATAAAAGATAATTGAACAAAAATGCTGCTGTGGTGTTATAATTTAGTTTAGGGTTGATGTGGATGAAAACAGTTTACAGAGGTGCCCTAAGCCTAAAATCTTTGAAAAACACTCCTCGATGTTACTTACTCAGCTTCTTCCAAACTCAGCAGTGATTCGTCTGGGTTGTACAGAGAACCGCTCTCTTCAGCCACGGTAACTGAAGAGTCCATGTCTTCCTCTTCCTCCTCCTCCTCCACCACAGCAGCTAGCCTAGGTCGCTTTGCGGGTGTAGAACCATCAACTGGCACAAAGGACATTGGGTATTCATCTGTGCCAACTGATTTATTATGGCCCCGAACAGGAATGGTCTGGCATTCTGAAAGCAAATCAAAATAGATTTAGAACAATACAGATTAAACTAGAGTCAACCTGGGGTCATAGTCAGTACACAGACAAATGGGTGCTAATCAAGGCTGAGTCTAAGTCTTTGTCAAAGGCAATTTTTTTTCCTACAACATTTCTTTTTGATGATACTAATGTCCCATGATTTTTGCACGTGAAAGTCCCAAAATTGATAGATAATAAGTCCTCCCATAGCCCAGATTGTACAGCACTAAAACAAAAACAAAAAAACTATCTAATAGGCAATGGAAGCTGCATTTAGTGTGCACAATGCTTGAAGAAATAGAACCCCTATGGAAACAAGCCATAAGCTTTAGTAGTGGGAAACACCTCAGACCTTTTGTTGTACTGAAAACCATGGAATTTTCTATACCCACACTGAATGAAGTATTATATCAAAACATCTACCTTTGCTGCGATAGTGACGCTCCTTAGGCTTGGGAATCCTTGTCAACTGTTGTCCAACAGCACGTGTCTCAGGTCTGTTCTGACAACCAAAGTCCCTTGTCAAAGGTAGCAATACAGATGTGGTTGGCAGGGGAGGATTCGATGTTGTCCCCTAAATTGTAAAAGAATAGATCGGTTTACATGGATGAACACACCAGACAAACACATACATGTTACACTTTGAGATTAACCTTTTTGTAGTTCGAAATAAAAACAATAAGCACAATTATATGTTACAGTGAACTGGGAACAAATACAATGTGGTTGAGCTAGTGGTTGGTTGGGGGGGGGGGGGGGGGGGGGGGGGGGGGGGGAGAGACGGAAATAACACTTTGGGGACACTAGTATACTGTAAACTATATCACCCTTCCCCCAATGTCCATCAGTCTAAAACATAATGACTGTAGGCTTTTGAGGGGGGGGGGGGGTGCTCCACTACTTAGTGGTGTTTGAATAGAGGGCTGCCCCCATTGTTTAGCCTGATGTTCAGCACCCCCCCCCCCCCCCCCCCCCCCCTCAAAAGCCTACATTGATTATGTTTTAGACTGATGGACATTGGGGAAAGGGTGATATACTTTACAGTTGACTAGTGTCCCCAACGTTTTTATTTGTGTTTCTCCCCCCATAGAACCCCACGCAGGCAAGGGTTCGGACTGGTTCGGTGGGTCTCCCGGAAAACAAAGTAACTAGTGAAAACAGCCAATATACGAGCGCAATGCGCACATCTGTTTATTTGGACTTTCTGACAATAACGCAAACAGAACTGGACGAAGTAAACACTATATTATGTGTACATGGATCTCATTCAACGCAATTCGCGGTAGACTCCGCTAGTTACATAGCTATGTAGGCTACTGCAGGGTGTTGGATCCAAAGTGTACAGCATGTGCCGTTTATCTGTCTATAGTTGACATATCAACTCATTTATATATTTTGTTTAATGCACAAAGTGCGAGAGGGGACCCGTGAAAATGTATCTGCGACGCTTGAATGGGTCCCGACGCAGTGTTTGGGAAACGGTAAGAAACGTGCATTTCAGACAGTATGAGATGAAGCTCAGAATCGCATACTAAATTGCTATTCAAGTATAGCTGTATCTACAACGAATAGGCCTACTACATATCACTAGGACACTGTTTATAGGCTAAAATGAACCGTGTAGATTAAAGTTTGATATGCTACTGTACTGTATGCGTAGACAGTCAACTGTGTGTGTGTGTGTGTGTGTGTGTGTGTGTGTGTGTGTGTGTGTGTGTGTGTGTGTGTGTGTGTGTGTGTGTGTGTGTGTGTGTGTGTGTGTTTTGGCTCGGAGCCGACGAGGTTACAAAGTGTGTGAAATACTAAAGGGAAATCAGCTATGAGAAATGGCCATTTGTTTGTTTGTGTAAAGAACGGCAGCCGTGTAGCCACCAAAAAAACGTATTTGGGTAAACGGTTACACATTTATCACAGCAAAGTTATCTCAAATAGGCTACTCACAGTTAACTGACGAATCGTCGGTACTGCTCCTCGTTTTAAAATCCTTTTTTCGGCGAAACCAAGCTGGATCTGGGCTAGGTTCTCGTAACTCTCAGGTGTGAAATGGTTACTGCAGACGTAGAGGGATTTCTTTCGAGTCTCAGGAACAGGAACAGCGCCATTAAAAACAAAGTTTAGCCACAGTGTCCTTGTTTCCTTCCCAGAAGGGACGACATGGGTATAATGCTTGGGTCCTCGCAGTCTATAACGTCACATTTATGGTGTGGTGTGTGTGATCCAGGAACTTTAGTCTTCTCCGTGGCCATGTTGATAGAAACAATGTTGATGTTGAAAAAAGAAGGAAATATCTCTGTCTACTACACAAGGCAGAGCAGTGACTGAGTGAGCAGTAATGGCGGCCGCAGAGCACAAAGCCATCTGCTGAGGTGGAGGTGGAGGGCGGAGGCTATGCAAATTAGAAACAAATGAGGGGCTGGGTTTAGAAGAGTAGCTCTGGTTTGAACACTGAAGGGCGGGGGGGGGAATCCGTGTGACGTCACACGGATCAACTCTCAGAACAGCACCGTTCTGAGAACCCGTGGAAAGCTTTTCATCTCTGTCTGCCCAAAACCAGAGAAAGACACAACGGTCAGAAATAGGACTTTGTGAGGATAGAAGGTGCCAGTGGGACCCCAAAAAAAGGTTTTAAAATAGAAAAAGTTAAAATTCATGGTGTAGGTCCTTTAACAAGCCAGGCTGCCGTGACGGCCTTCATGACGAGGATCAAAGAGAATCGCAAGCACAAACCAGCTGTTCCCATGCCTCCCTTTGCCTGGACCACAGAAAACTGGACTGGACTGGAAAAAGGTTGTCGAGTTGGATACCCTTGTTGTGCCAATCCCGAACTAGTTCGGCTTTATTTGGACCTTATTAACGTTCAGGGTGCCGATCCCGAACTAGTTCGGCTTTATCTGTTTACACGGCCCGCGAGAGCGTCGCGCCGCCGATATTTACCATCCACTCCAATGCAATCCAGGATCTTTAGAGCTCATTTTCTCTGTTCCATGCATATCCATGAGGTGTGCAAGGTTTAATCATGGCTAAATCGCCGAAAATAGGGCTTCTAAAATGCTTGGTAGCCAATAGCTAACTTCAAGCTAACTTCATCCTGTTCCTGTACATGCACAAAGGAAAGTGTTCAGGCGCATCATGGCTGCACACGGCTTGTGCATATACCAGCGTATCTCTATGGTGAATTCTCTGGCCATTGGGCGCCCTCTAGTGGTGAAAGCTGGCACTGAAAGGGTGGTTGCACGAGCTGTACAACACGGGCCGCCGACAGGTGGTTAGAATGGGGAACACCACATCTGACCCCTTGATCCTCAACACAGGAGCCCCCCAGGGCTGTGTGCTAAGCCCTCTTCTGTATTCGCTGTACACACATGATTGTACAGCCACAGACAGCTCAAACGTCATCATTAAGTATGCAGACGATACGACAGTGATGGGCCATATTGAAAACAACGATGAGACGGCCTACAGAGCTGAGGTCGGCAAGCTGACAAAGTGGTGCCAGGAAAACAACCTCGCTCTTAACGTCAGCAAAACCAAAGAGTTGATTGTGGACTTCAGGAAACAGAAGAGAGAGCACACACCTATTTTCATCGACGGCGTGGCAGTGGAACAGGTCTGTGACTTTAAAGTGGGCCACACATTTAAAGTGGGCCACACATACCACACAGGTGTTGAAAAAGGCACAACAACGCCTCTACTGCCTACGACGCCTGAATAAATTCCGGGTGAGCCCACGCATCATCAAGGCCTTTTACACCAGCACCATCGAGAGCGTTCTGATGAGCGGCTCTACTGCCTGGTTCGGAAACTGCACCACTGCTGAACAGAAGGCGTTGCAGAGAGTGGTGCGCACTGCGCAGCGAATTGTGGGAAGTGAGCTTCCTCCCCTCCTGGCCATACACGAGAAACGCTGTGTGGCTAAGGCTGGCAGTATAATCAAGGACATCCACCACCCCAGCCACGGTCTGTTTAAACCACTCCCTCATCCCCGACCAGGCAAACGATACACGAGCATCGGGAGCAGCACCACAAGACTCCTGAACAGTTTTTACCTATCAGCTATCAGAAGGCTGAATAAGAGCTAATCTTTGCCACCTCAGAGACTGATTGGATTGCACTGTGTTTAACAGAATTTGCACACATATATATATATATATCTTATTAACAAGCACTAGATACATTCCTATTTTATTTATTAGGCAGATTAGTGGTATCATGCACTTTATTGTCTCCTTTCCCCCTATGCTATTGCTTTTTATGCTTTTTTATCTTTTCTTCACTGCAATGATGGGTCTACACAAATAAGAATTTCACCCATATTACCTGTAATGTGATGTGACAAATAAAGATTGATTGATTGATTGATTGATTGATTGGAGAACCCAGGTTGGGCTCCACATTACAGGTTTTAGCATCCTGAAAGCCTTCATGGCTTGTTTTCCGTTCTAGAACAAAAGCAAATGTACCGTAACTAGACTAGTCCTTTTATACACAGGTCATTTTTGTTATGAATGTTGGTTGGTTTTTGTACCAATTATAATTGTTTCGCCATTATTATACCTTTGTATGATATACAGTGCGTGCAGTTCTTGATCTTGTTCTTGTTCTACACGCACTAGTATTACATATATGCATACACGCCTGTCCTGGTTGACTGTTGAACAAAAACTGCATTCTAGTCTACTCAAGTTCTTCAGAAACATTATTTTAAGTCAAACACCAGATTATTTTTACAAACAGTATTTGAATTCAGGTATCACACACCATTATGACACCAGGAATGCCAGCCAAGGTCATTTAACACTTCCTGCCCCAAGAACTAATCTCCTGAAACACACAGTTATGTATCATTCAATATCATTCTGGAATGTATTACCTTCTCACATTAATCTCACACAAACCAAATTCAGGGGAGCGTTCTTAAGGTTAAATTATACTTTATTGACAAGAATGGCAGCGGGAGAGCATCAACAACATAACATAAACACCAGCAGGATATGGAAGGCAGCAGCACGATATATAAAGGCAGCAGCATACACTAGGCATACTAACAGCAGCAGGAGAGCGACAAAGGCATGACATGTATATATCGTCTTGGCTAAGCCCACATTGCTGAGTGAGTGTCTGCCTGTTTTTAGCAGGGACAGACTCCCCAACAGGAGATGGACAGGGAGGAGGGGCTACTTGCAGAACGTGGAGAGGAAAGTCAGAATGACATATACATTAACTACTTGCCTACAGTAGTATATTTTGATGTACTTTTACTCTAATGTCTGTCTGTCTTTGCAGAACAGCCACCCAGAGCCAATCAAACCCAACAACAGGAGAATGGACAGGGAGGAGGGGCTGCTTGATGAACTTGGAGAGGTAAGTGAGAATGATCTGCTTATATGCCATTTCAATCTCTAGACGACTCTAGACGACTAACTACAGTATATAAGATAAATGTTGTGTAATGTTTCATTTCAAATCACTTTACTGAAGTACTATAACATTCATGACGGGGAGAGAGTTATTGTCTTGGCTAAGCCCACATTGCTGAGTGATTGTGTCTGTCTGTTTTAGAAGGGACAGCCATCCCAACAGGAGATGGACAGGGACCAGGGCCTGTGTGAAGAAAGTGGAGAGGTAAGTCAGAATGACATGCTTCTATCATTTCAATCTTTAGATGACTAACTAGAGCAGTGTTTCTCAAATGGGGATATGTGTACCCCTAGGGGAGCACAGGGGTACTACATGGGGTATTTGAGAGAATGGAAACATTTATTTTACTGCTATGTTTAATGATAAAACAATGACAAATGTATGTGAACGTGCTGCTCTGTAAAGCTTCAAACCAAATTAAGTAAGAATTACTGTTACTGAATAGAAAACAGGCAACTTTTATTTTCAACATATTGACATAAAAACTTTATTTTTTATGTCAATATTTTCAAGTCAAAGTGTTGTTGATTAACGGGGGTACTTGGATTCAGCAATCAGGAAAAAGGGGTACAGAAGCACAAAAAGTTTGGGAACCACTGAACTAGAGTATATATATGTTTAATGTTGTGTAAAATTCATTTCATATCATGTTACATGAAGTGTACCTGTTTCATCATCGTCGTCCTCCTCCTCCTCCTCGTCGTCAGAGAACATGTTGCGCATCCATTGTGCCCGGTCCAGCGGTTCCGTCGGCAGAAAATAATCGGGATCGTTGATATTATCATCATAATCCATAACATCATCCTCATCTCGACTGCTGTAGTCCTCACAGACATCACTGCCGTCGCTCAAAACATCTTCCAGTTCGCCGCTGCGAGGAGCTCTTCGTTTCGTCATTGTAAAACACGCACTGAAAATCTCTGTCGTTCTCCGACAAATAAAGTTTCTTAAAGGGAAAAAAATCGTGCCTCGGCCCGGCACGATGCGCGGTTTTCCCGAACCGGCGCGAAACGTTCGGAATCTCCGTATGCGGAGATGATCGTTGACATCAGGCTGTTTCTTAGAAAACCGGCGCAAGCGCTGACTCATTGTGAAATCACATCATAAAAGGCTCTGACATCACGTACGCCACATGAGTAAAAAAAAAAAAACCACAAGTCCTACAGAGATCTCCATATATGGGCATACAATGGATGCTTAGAGACAGATAACTCCATAATATGGGCATAAATGGACACAGGCAAACAGATGGTCAAAACGGGTCCTACAGAGATCTCCATATGGGCATAAATGGACAGACGCAAACAGTTTGTCAAAACGGATCCTATGACAACAGGTATAATATCTGATATCGGTCTGATATCGCCCCCGACCGGCCAGACGTCTAGGGGAAATGATGCAAAATTCCTCCTAAAAGCGTACAGGCACGCGACACGGCTCTGGAATGTGTTCAAGAATGTGCATGCATCCTGCCTCGCTGCGCTGTCTATCAGCGCACATTAACACCAGATAGATTTGTGTTACATAGTTGTTATTTTTTTATTCTTTTGTGCTGTGCTGTATGGCTGCAGCGCGCAGAGCATACACCATACCCCTTCTTTGCAAAGAGACTTCACGTCGTCGTCATGACGGACTACACACACACACACACACACACACACACACACACACACACACACACACACACACACTTGCAGAGAGAGGGAGAGCTATATTATTAGCCGACATGCTAACAGTGCCGCTATGTGTCCGATGGGACACGATGCCAGATGAGAACCACAACAAAAAGTTTTCATCATCTTCACCTACCCTCCCAGCGAGTCAACAGTTTGCAAATGCGGATCCTACATGCTGCCTGCATTAACATTGGATATGTTTCTTTAGCCTACTTGAACGGGGCAATAGTGTTCCGTTTCTCTCTCTCTCTCTCTCTCTCTCTCCCCCAGTCCCTCCCGTCCTCCCCCCCACACACACACACACACACTGAACGAACGTTGTGCAGTGGGAAGGCTTTCTGCGGTGTGAGCTTGATGAAAACCGCTAATCTACAAGCTCACGTTATGCAAAAAAAAGACGTGCATCCGGACACGATGAGCGCTCAGCTGCAACTAATTCAAAATCGTGCAATGCAACCCGTAAAGCGACATGCCTCATTGTGCGAACATGAAGTGACTGTTATGGAGAAACTAGTCTTTAGCTATGAGTTTTCTCAATCCCCCAAAACAGGCGCAGGAGTAGCGCTAGGTAGAGAGGCGCGTGTGTCTTTGTTTTCAAAGAGTCCGAACAAACTCCTGGGCTGGTGCTTTTCCGACGTTTCCTCCCAACAGCGACACATATCCACACGTTACTGAGCTGCATGTGTGTCCAGCCCCCATGGTCCAGCCTGCTTGCAAGTGTTTGTGTGCTAAGATAAACACATCTCCAACTCCGACCGTCTAACTTTGCTCAGCGTTGCTATGTTTTGTTTGTGAGAGAGAAACAAGCAATCAGGTCTATGAAAAAAAAATCATGTTTTTGTAGTGGAGTAAAGGTACAATATTTGGATCCGAAATTGTGGTGGAGTAGAAGGAATCAAAATACTGAAAACTGGAAATAGACAAGTAAAGTACAAATACCTTGAAAATAATTAAGACACTTCTCTTTACTTGTCAATATCTTTAGGCCAAAAATGATAAATGTTCTCTAATTATTTTGAGGGCAAAAATAAGAATTAATATTAAAAATTAAGTGAATTAATTACTGGAATTAATTAATTAATTATCAAAAAAAAATCGGCGCACGCGCAGAGCGCGTGCACCAGGAGATCCCCCCTGGTCAACACTTTTTCCTGCAGGAAACCCTGTACAGTATTTTGAGTTGCCTTAAAGGCCCGCTGACACGCCCCAAAATTATAATAGTATGATACAGTAGGTCACGTGGTCTCTCTGAAAACGGTCTGAAATAGTCTGAAACTCATGTCACAGTGTAATCTGCCCTTTCCCCCCAACAGCAGCTGACCAGTACTGTAAGTAGTCTAAGTGCAGTCAATTAATTTGATTGGCTTATAATTGTGCATTCCCAGAATGACATCATAAAATATTAACTCATATTTTAAGATGACATTTTAAAGTGACAGTACCCCTTCCTTTAAGAAACCTCATCTAGTGTGGTATTGGAGTCTCAGATGATATCTGCGCTAATGATTAGTTCCGCTAATACATTCTATATTGCATTGTGAAATTTCAAACACAAATGGTCACTATTGCAATCTCCTACAGTACCCCATTGTAACTTCTTTTTTTTTTAAATGTTAGACACCAGGTGAGGCCCGCAATACGAAGACAGAAAAGGCACCCGACACACCAATGATTTTACAGGTAAAGTGCAAGAATTGAAAAAATCAATGATGATTTACAATTGATATTGATCAACAGGTAAAAACCTTTTTTTTTGTCTTTTAGCTTCCACCGGAGATCCTCACCAAGGTGCTTGTTGAGGTAGTGTTGATGCAAGGAGACATCGCCTACCTCCAACTTGCTCTAACCTGCAAGGCCTTGCGGGACTTCACAGCAGACCTTTCCTTCAGATTATATATATATATATATATATATATATATATATATATATATATATATATATATATATATATATATATGGCCTGGCTCGATGGTAAATGCCATTATGTGACTAAATCACATTTGTATATAACACATATTTGCTTTCATACGCCATAATTGTTTTTCTTCTGTTTTTTGGAACAGGTGAGGTGAGGTGGACTCACTATCCCGCATCCTATAAGGAGGAGGCCAGGCTCGGGTTCGCAATAATCCGTTGCTTTGATTGTTGCGAGCTTTACAAAGACTCAGTTGGCTTCAGCGGAAACGGGAAGCGTGGGGAATACCCTAGCTATTATGGTGACAAACGTCCGGGTTTGTGTCCCAAGTGCCAACGTTAATTATGCGAAAACGTCTTGCTGCTCAGTCACTGGGGGAAATATGACCATGACCATATTTTCCACCAGTGACCGAGCAGCAAGACGTTATAAATTACGCTGTGTGTTTCTGCTGTTGCAGCAGTTGTTCTGAGCCTTTGATTAGGCAGCTGTGTAATAAAGATATATAAAGAATGGCCTCGATTGCAGCGTGAATTTGTTATAGATCAGTATTTTGCTGACAAAACTCATTTCATTACAAAGTACCTGCATAAAAGATTTTAGTTTCACAAATATTCCACAATTTCCTATTTTTTTTTAAATGGCAGAATTAACAAGTAAGGTGTTGCATTGTGAGCTGTTAGCTTGAAATAGTATAATGCACAGGGTTAAAGCAGATCAAATTTATGTCGCAGGGAACCCAATCAATACACCTGCTGTGACCCTTAAAAAATAAAAAATACTATTTATATAACATTTTTTATTGAAAATACTGCTGCTTGACTGCCACTTTACACAGTATGTTGCTGTTTGTGTTTTTTTCCTATTTTGCACAAATAAAAGTTATCTTTTATGAAAAGCCTATGGTGTAAGGTCTCAACTACTTTATAAACTGTGTTTCTATGTGCTACAGAGGCAGAGAAATTATTTTTTTAGTAGACGTTTATAAGATTTATTAGATTTTCTAAGTTTGTAGATTTTTTTTCAAAATTCTGATAAAGGTATGGACCAAGGTGTAAGCTATCAGACAGTCTTGGAATTGTTGCTACAGAGGCTGAGTAATAAATGTTTTAGTAGGCGTTGACCCTCAGTCAAGTTTTCCATAAAAATCTTAGGTTTTAGGGGGTCATTTTCCAATCGGCCATAGGTTTTTTAGGCATTTTTAGGCCTAAATGGGTTAAGTACTGCACGCAACATTCTGGTGTAGCACCCGTCTAGAGACTTCTGCAGGGTTGCCTTCAGGGTCCAGCATTCACTGCCATATAGGAGAACAGACTCTGCCATTCAGCGGCGGGAACATAGGGGGCGCGTGAGTGCTTGAGCGTACTGTTATGAGAGCCCATTGATTTTTCGCAGACAATTCCTAGCACTCAGTCGTTCGCCCCAAACTGGCCAAACTGCATTCTGGCACTCGGCCGATATCACACGTCGGCTTTGTCCCTTTCGAGGGCGTCACCCAGCGTCATAGCCCGCCTCCACATCCTGGCTGTATGTCTACTCTGTGTGATGTAGCCATGTAGCTCTACAGTATTCTACCCCCACCTCCAAAATAATTAAAAAAAAATCTCAACTGAACTGTTCTTATGCCTCATTCACATAGGGAGCAGCAAAGCTAAAGTTTTGCTTGCTTGGTCAATGTTATCTCAATGGAAACCAGCTTTAAAGATACAGGAGATACACAGAACAAAGCTTTGAAAGCTTTAAAGCTGGTTTCCATTGAGATAACATTGACCAAGCAAGCTAAACTTTAGCTTTGCTGCTCCCTATGTGAATGAGGCATTATAGTATTTTATCATGCCAGTAAAGCTCCTTTGAATTACATATAATTGATGTAGCCTAAAGCCTATTTGATTGATTGAAGGCTTTATTAGAAGTTTGCATAGGAAAATGTACAGTTTCATGACGGTACAGTTCACTGGTACAAGGTCTACTAAAATGAGATCCTGAAAAGACTAAGCTTATTTCAACAGGAAACCATTAAAGTATATCATATAACATTGAATGACACAGACGAATAGAACACAGTACTATGCAGTAGATATGTAAAGAAAAGAAAATGAGAGAGAAAAAATATATAATAAAAGAGAAAACAATCAGTAAGTATATACAAAGAAGGGGAAGGGGAAATTAAGTCACCCAGTTAAGGTTACAGGACAGTAAGAAAAATAAAAAGGACTGTTGTGTACAGCCGAGTGTCGAGAACAGTTTGAAAAAAAAAAAAAAACACAACACAACAAAGAATAGTAGTGCTTAACGTTTCTATAATGGATTGCAATTTTAAGTGACTTTTCTAAGCATATTGCAAACTCAAAGAACTTACAATGGTCCATTCATCCAAACATTAGGAACTACTTATCAACACAGTGCCAAAAAAATATAAATACACAAATATACAGTAGGTCTATACAGTATTGACCTAAAGCCTAGCTTTTCCTTTTTGTAGGCTTTTTATGTTATACCAATACTTTTGGACTTTTACTCAAGTAAGCATGCCAGCATTTTTAATTCAGGACTTATATTTGTAACAGAGTATTTCTATATTGTAGTGATAGGCCTACTAACTAAAGTGATACTAAATAAAACTTTTCCCCCCACTGATCAGCAAAGCAAACTAGCGTCCAATCCTGTGCCGAGGTGCCCTTGTCCTTTAGAAATGCTAATGTATGGCATTGTCTTAACCTGGCAGGTAAAGGATAAAAAGACAGCAGTGTAGCCTATCTCTCACACATTATTGTCCAGCTGACTCAGCAAGACAATATGCCTCCAGCAAAGAAGAAGCAGAGATTCACCCAGAAGACCCTACTTTTCACCACGCCTGCCAGCCGGACCCCAGGACCTGTCGAGGCGGCAAAGAACAGCAGCGACGCCGGCGAGACCAACCTGGCACCACCAGACCTAGAAGAACCAAGCGCCGGGCTGCCGACGAAGACGACACATTCCTTCTTCGCACCCAGGCCCCTCCTGCACAGCAGCAGCAGCAGCAGCAGTGCCCGACCTCTTGATGACCCCCCTGTCGAGGCTGACAGCACCACAGCTGAAACAACAAACGCCCCTTCTGTACCGAGCGACAGCAGCAGCAGTGCCCGCAAAGACGTGCAGAGCAAGGGACCAAAAGGCAAACTGTAAATAAAGTACTCAATGATGGAAAAAAAATGCCTTTTCTTTTGCTGACATGAAATGGGATATTTTGATACCAATACGTTTGTACATTTACAGTTACTCAAGTATAGGCCTGTCTGCATTTTTAATTCAGGCTGCTCTGTTTCATTGGTTTTCAATTAAATTCAAAGGAGCTTTATTGGCATGATACCAAAGTGTCACAAAACTGCTGAAAATGGGGAACATATTAGCGTTGTGGGTTTTCAGTGCCCTCTAGTGGCCAAACATAGCAATGGTCATTATTATCATTTTGTCTAAGCGGCTGGCCGAGCAGGCAGGCAGGCGGGCGGGGGCGGGGGCGGGGGGAGGGGGGGGGGGGGGGGGCGGGGTCAAAAACGAGCACCCATTTGAATATTGAAACGTCACCGCCCCTGCTGCCATTGCAAAGAAGAAGCTGAGTTTGATTTGGCGGGGAGGTTGGAGTTCCATACACTGTTCATGCCGTTCAGGGCCTTCCATGCAAGTGCCTTCCTGTATTGATGTGATTACTATGGAGTGCTAGCCATGTGTAATGGTCACCGTTTGACAGGTAACACCACTGTCACAATCACTATAGCCTAATATTTAAATGACAAAGGGATAATATGCAATCATGGACAGTCTGACAGCAGAATTGAGCGCCGTAGTCATACAGATTAGAGCTTTGGAATCAGGTGCGTCCAACTAATAATTAATTAATTGATACTTGCACTGTGCGAATAGGTCATGAGTCATGATGTCCCGATATACATCGATCATAGTGACACAAGGCCATTGATGGAATGTGGGCCTTAATGTTGATATACTTACTATAGTTGACTTGGAGATGCTGTTGATTTACTTACAATAGAGGGTATGCACTTATGCGCATACCCTCCCCCAAATAAACTGACTTTGTCACTCTATTTTACCCTCCCCCAAAAAGAGTGACAAAGTGAGTTTAACACCGTTTAACATTGTTTAATGTAATCAGATTTTCTGTTTGGATGTATGGGCTGTCGAGTTCAGAAAGTAGTTTTTTTTGTTTTGTTTTTGGCCACTCGGTAGGTGTTCCTGCATAACTTCCTGGTATGAGGATGATATCACACCAATGTTATCATAGTCGTTGTCGGGTGTAAACCTCGTATCTCCAAGTTTCAAATGTGTATGTTCTTTCGCAAATCAAAGCCCTGCTTCATCGTACAAGGCTGTTGCAGAAAAATTGTGAAAACAGCCGATCTACAAGCACACAACGCCTCGCGGTGCGAGGCGTTGTGTGCTAATCATTTTTTAAATCAGTTTAAATCATTTTTTAAATGAAAAATGCAAAACGAACGGTTTTGGACATACAAGGTTTTCACCCGACAACGACGATATGTTACATTGCCACTTCATTTGTTAAATTCTAACTACACGTCGAACTGATGAATAGATTATGTGGGTGTTACAAAAACATCCCACTGAGCACAAGACAATTTAGACCAGTAGTTTATGGACAGACCTCATTTCATTTCAACCGGTTGAAATGAGGGCGAATCATAGACCAAATCTAGCCCATTGCAATTAATGCATTATTCTACTTGTCGATGAAAAAAAAAAACCTTTACTGTAGACACCTGACTTTCAAATATTGGACTAAAATAATTTTAAGAGCCAATGATCAATATATGGTCTAGTTAGTTTTAGCCGCGATTTACACGTTTATAGTTCAACCATATTTAAACGTCTTGGTTTATACAATTTTAAACCATTAAACATTCTCATTTATATTGTTGTTCATTTTCGGATGCTAACATTATGGTTTAAATGATTAGATCTCACTGTTATAGCTAAATAATGGAATGCCTATATACTCATGAGAAGTTTTCTTGCTAATAGATGTTTAATAGCCATTTAAATTGTCATTATGAAAGAAAAATAAATAGCATTAAATAACAGCATTTCGCACTAATGACGCAGCGCTAGGGGACATGTAAAAAATAAAGAATCAATTCAATTCAATTCAAATGAGCTTTATTGAGCTTAGGTTATAGTTCAATACTGCCCCGTACAGCCCAACAGAACCCAGCAAGGACCATCATAGTCCAATACAGCCCACCAGAGCCCAGCATCACACGCAAGTCCAGCCCAGTGGGAGAATACATTTCTCAATTTTTTTTTCTCAAATTTTTTTTTTCTCAATTTTTTTTTTCTCAAAATTTTTTTCTCAACATTTTTTTTCTCAAAAATGTTTTTTTCTCAAAAATTGTTTTTCTCAATTTTTTTTTCTCAAAAAACTGTTGTTAAAGTGCGACCCGTGATAACGGCCAAAAATGCGCCAAAACGCCACTAATTAGTCGAAATGGCTGACTTCCTTGTGACGTGTGTAGAGCTGCGAGGGCCCGGTCATCGCTGCTTGCAGCTTTAATTCATTAATCCTGGCCTATTTCGCCAAACAGGAAGTGCCCCTCACCAAACAGGAAGTGACCCTTTTTCTCGTGAACCGTTTGTCGTACAGACATGTGGGTGGTGTCATATGAAGAACAGTAATGTTAAAGCTTATGCAAAAAATGCTAATGTTAAAAAATATAACGCTAATGCTAACACCAACCGCTACACAAGGTTGCACAGACTTAGCGAGCTGCAGGCACACTTAAAATTTCTTCGAAATTTTATTTTCTAGTTATTATTACTTCCAGATAATGGTAAATCTGGCGAGCGACATCATTCTATCACCTCACAATTATAATTATCATCATAATAATTTCTATAAGTGTGTCATTACCTCCAGATAGCAACGAATCTGTCCCGGGCCATTAGTTTGGGGAAGGTTGTCTGGAACAAAGGCTTTGTCCCTCGCCAGTAGTCCCTTCGAACTGGTAGACGCAGCATCCCCATGGCCATGCACAGTTCGATGAAAGTTTACATCTCTTTGTGATCAACGGGTCTCCATCGACCCATTTTCGATTGGGCTGTTGTTGTTGTTGTTGTAGATGGAGTTGTTGGTGTTGTGGATGTTGATGGAGATGGAGATGCTGCTTCTTCTGCTGCTGCTGCGGCAGCTGCTTTGGTTTTGCGTTTCCTTTGTGTTGTTGTTATAGATGAAGTTGTTGTGGATGTTGATGGAGATGATGCTTCTGCTGCTGCGGCGGCGGCTGCGGCGGCTTCTTTGCGTCGCCTTTGTTCTTCTATGCTGTGGCCAGCATATGTATTGGTCTCCGTTACTAGCCGTGACCAAAGCTCGTCCGTGAAAATAAAGTCAAATGCCTGCTTTGGCGTCGCATCCTCGGCCATTTCAACTCGCATCCCTTTTTTCAGTAGGATTGAAAGGTCCTGTAGTCCAGTCAGAGTGAAATCCCCAAAACTCATCATCATCATCAGTGGTGTAAAGTAACTAAGTATATTTACTCAAGTACAGTACTTAAGTACTTTTAGGTATTCGTACTTTACTTGAGTGTTTCCAATTTCCAATACTTTTACTTCTACTCCACTACATCTCAGATTGAAATGTTGTACTCTTAAGGTGGTTGCACACTGCTGCGTTTTTCGTTGCGAAATGCGTTTTTCAGGGCAAGGAGAGAGAGAGAGATAGAGAGAGCAAGGGACCGAGTGGTGCGCGAAACGGGCGGCAGTGTGCAAACGTGACTGACATAACGAGAGGTTGATTTTTTATTTGCGCGCTCCGAAATTCACTCCGATATTCGGCCCGAAAAACGCAGCAGTGTGCAACCAGCTTTACTCCACTACATTTATTTGAAAACTTTAGTAACTAGCTACTTTGTAGATATAAATTATGATATTATAAAACATACAAAAACCACTGTAGCCCTATTTTATACCTTGGCAATTTGAAAATAGCCGATCTACAAGCTCACAACGTGTCGCATCGTGACGCATTGTGAGCTTGTAGATCGGCTATTTTAAAACATATTGTACTTTTACTTTTGGTACTTTAAGTACATTTTTATGCCAACACTTTCATACTTTTACTCAAGTACATTTTGAATTACAGACTTTTACTTGTAACGGAGTACTTCTACATTGCAGTATTGATACTTTTACTCAAGTAAAGAAATTGAGTACTTTTTCCACCACTGCACATGCAGGTTGGAAAGTGAAGTCTGTTTTTATTGACCACTTGTTTTCTATATTTCTTGTTAGTTTTCATGATTTGACAGTTATTAGACATGATTTTTCAACGTTTTCAACATGATTTTAAACAGTAGAAAAGTAAGTATCTGGCGCAAACCAAAGAAATTAATAAAACAATCTAAACCTATACTTATTATTTAAACACTACATATGCTAACATAAAATAAACATGACATGATGAGAATCTAAACTAACCTGACTACACTATTTTAACCTGAATGAAAAGTTGGCGTTTACAATAAACTGGCGCCACAATACTACCATTTCTGAACACCGTGATTTAAGTAGTGTCAAAACTGCCTGAGCATTATTAACCTAAACAGTCAGCTGAAATCTGTTGTAAGGACTCTTCACAGTAGTGACACCAAAGGGTAGACCTAAACCTCCGTAACTTCAGAAAGACTTGCACTTACAAGCTTAATGAAAGTTATCAGACCACAAAGGTGAAATGGCATATTATATTAAAACTACACAAGCGCATGGCAGGCGTGCAGGGGACAGTACTACTCCAAGTACTGCCAAAGTCTTCAGGTGTTTGGCTTCCTTAAGTAGGCAAGCCCAACCAATCACAGGAAGGGCTGAGGATTGGCACCCAGTAATCAGCGGATGGGCAGCACCTGGAAATCACCCTCACACACACACTCACTGCGCACACGCACATTTCCACACACTCTGACACTCTTCCAACATTGACACACGTAACAGGAGGAAGATTTTTTTTCCAAAGAAAGTTTACAGAAAGAGAAAATTATGTTTTTTGTTATGTGGCCACACCCACCAGTTCATTGGTATGTGTGGTTGTCATGGTGGGTGGTGACCCAGCTGAAGTTAGCCACACCCACGTATGTTGGGTGAATGGTAATTAGGGGAGGGGTTGATTCTGTGATGTAATAAGTATGTGTGTTTTTGGACCGGCACGTTTGACCCCACAAGGTGGCAACCTACAGCTAAAACCCAAATAGAAAGGCAATACATAATTGCTCATAACAACCACACCAGGGGGTCTAATGAAGTACTGTCAACCTCCTAGACACATGAAAACCAGAAAAAGTACAAAACTATGGCACCGCCTCTTTAACAATACTTGTTTCTGTTTGGCAACTCTGTTATTTTATTTTATTTTATGTTTTGTAGGTAAAGCACTTAGGGCTACATTCTATGTATGAAAGCTGCTCTAATAAAAGTTATTATATATAATACCATTGAACAGGGGTCTTCAATGTTTTCAGGCCAAGGACCCCTTGGTTGAGAGAGAGATGAAGCAGGGACCCCCACAACTTTTTCATAGAGTCCATATTTTAGTTTAATTGTTTGATAGCACAATCATCGGTGTATTTTGGATTCATGTCATTTAGTGTTTTTAGACATTTACTGTAACCACTTGAACCATCAATACTTAATAAACTTGACCTTCACTCTGTACTTAGTGTGATCTACACCAAACCTCTTTGCCTCGCAGTGCAAGGCTTTGTGAGCTTGTAGGTCAGCTTTTTTGGGCTAAAGTTCTATATGAACACAGCGGCGGCTCATGAGAATTGTGACTGGGGGGCTTTTTTAGAGAAGGGGCTAATTAATTTTGGTAACAAACAATACTGAATATAGTACTAATATGACAAACAAGATTCATTCACTTGGGGTATGGATAACTGAACATAAGAACATTGGCAGTTTCCAGCTCGAAATCTGAGGACTTTAGGTGATTGGATAGGGTTTTTGTGAGGCTGACGATGCTTTCCAGCTTTGAAAGTAGGATTTTATAGTATGGTTTAAGTCAGTCAATTGTCTTTCACATAGGCCTATACTGTATATATTTTATTCATTTATTCCTTAAATAATTTTCATCACAATTGGGTTTGTGGAGTGGGGGGCTTAGGGGGGGGGCTAAGCCTTCTCCAGAGGGAAGAAGGCTTAAGGGGAACACACACTGGACACGGAGGCGGCGTGGAAGCACTGTGTCAAAACATACAGCCCCATTATTTTCAATGAACGAATCCACACCGGTGGCGTCAAGACGCGCGCAGTCGCGGCTCTGCCGCCTCGCCTGCCACGTTGATACGCCGCTGTTCTATTTTTCCAGCCGTTCGCGTCCAGTGTGTGCTCCCCTTTAGCCCCCTGGAGCCGCCTCTGTATGAACACAAGGATAAGGACACTAGGGTTCAAGTGGTTAATATAAAAAAGGAGAAAAAGGTTTCTATCACACAAAGATTTGAAGGCCCCCCTGTAGTAACTCTGAGGACCCCCTAGGGGTCCCGGACCCCCTGCCATAGAAGAATAAGCTGAGCAAAGAGCAAACAAACAGTGGACTGTGTGTGTGTGTGTGTGTGTGTGTGTGTGTGTGTGTGTGTGTGTGTGTGTGTGTGTGTGTGTGTGTGTGTGTGTGTGTGTGTGTGGCATGCTTGTTCCCACACAGCAGCCAGTTGCTGCAATGGAAAATGTCCTGTAGAACACTGCCCTCTGCTGGACTCATCAAGTACATGCAGCATGCAACTAGAGAGTTAACAGTGTGTGTGTGTGTGTGTGTGTGTGTGTGTGTGTGTGTGTGTGTGTGTGTGTGTGTGTTGTGACTCTCTCACATAGCCTAGATATTATGTAGCACCATGCATGCATGATGCACACTACATCATCGTTATCACAGCAACTCTGTTTTTCAAGTCTACACAGATCCACTGAATCAGATATTTTGGTAATCTTCACTTATTTATCGGTTTACGACAAAAAGATCTGTTTTAGCGTCTGGAATCTCTGTTTGCGTTGTGGCCTCAAACGCACACAAAATAATTGTGCGTTTAGAAAAGATCCATATTTGTGAGGCTGGCACATGAATTTCCTAAGAGGGAAGGAGATTCTTTCTTTGTGAAAGGAGCAGGGGTGGAAAGCAGTGGTCTAAAGTAGGGTGTTTGTACTTTACTTTAGTATTTACATTTTCCAGTACTTACTTCTACTCCACTACATCTCGGATCCAAATGTTGTATTTTTACTCCACTACAAACTTTATTTACAAGTTGCTTTGAATATCGATTATTATTACAAAACATATATTAACCACTTTCACCCCTTATATAGATATTAACCACTTTCACCCCTTATATAGGCCTACCGGTATGTACATTTTGGCCATTTGAAAATAGCAGGTCTACAAGCTCACAATATGTCACGATGCAATGCATTGTGAGCTTGGAGATCTTCTATTTTCAAAATATTGTGTTTGCATCTGGATCTGGATGGTATTGTTGCTGCCTGGTGGAGAGTGGGAGGGTCCTGGTTATGTAAGCAATGTTCTGTTCTGTGTGGAAGGTCTACTATTTATCAACTCATCATTACCAACGTCCTGCTCAACTCAAGACCATAAAATGTCATCAAGTAAAGTTGGATCTCCAACGGAGAAACCTGGCCTCGAATATCGACTCTCAAAATGGACCGAAGATGAACTATTTCAGGTTTTTAAGAGAGAAATGTCGTCCAGCTTTTCAACTGCGTCGGAGGAGGAACAGAGAGAGATCTACCAGGCAGCGGTGCTGAAGCAGCCTGTGATAAAGTTATACAGAATAGGTTTGTAGCTGTTTTTATGTCACTGTACCGTTTGCTTTCATCTTCAATGAATACAGCAATATTGTAGTACTCTTGTATTAACTAACTACGTACATATACTCATGTAACGCACTCAAGTACAATTTTGAGCTATTTTGTACTTTACTTGAGTGTTTCTAATTTCCAATAATTTTACTTCTATCCCCTATATCTCAGATTCAAATATTATACTTTTACACCATGACAATTTGAAAAGGTTAGTTACTTTGTAGATTAACATAATGACATTACAACACTTACATAAACCACCACTATGTGACTTCTACAGAGATCTACTGATAGATTTACATATTATTTATTAATAAATAATATGTATCTATCAGTAAATAATATGTATTTATCAATCTGATGAAAATATATTCCATTTGTAGCCTATGTGTGAATATGATGTTAAGTGCTTGTCCTCCCAGAACAATAAATAGATAGTAGGTTAACCTCGGATTGTTTACAGTATTTGATGTCACCATGACTTGGGTTGCCAGGAAACCAAGCAAGATGTGGCCAGAGTTGAGGGCTCCAATGTAGATAAGAGCTGTGTGTGTGTGTGTGTACATACACACACTGAAAAAGGGACGTTCTTATACAGAGTTGGTGGAATGTGACCTTGGCTGTCAGACTAAACAGGACAGTGCAGTTTATCTCCAAGTGGACCAGGAGTCCTTGGAGGAGTTCATGTATTTTACCACTGTTAACCCTATGTTATGCTCCGGCTTCTCCTCTTCCTTTATGGGTCCTGTAAAAGTTGGCTGATGGCTTAGACTTCAAAGAAGGTCCCATATGACCCCCCCCCACACACACACACACACACACACACACACACACACACACACACACACACACAATTACACTGTTTAAAAAAACATTCCAGTTATCATTTATACATACTTATTCCCAGTGTTAGTGTGTTTGAGTGGCATGGATTCTCAAAGATAAGCATTATAAGGATGCTAATTTAATGCGTTTTAATCACAATTTATCGCTGCAGGAAAGGCAGGCCAAGATTAAGAATCACCCTAAATGTTCCAATGGCCAATATGTGGCTGGCAGTTGCTGTTACTGCCCTACATTTAGAACATTATCAGTTGGTGATAAAACACAGCTTGCATGTTATTTCAACACATTTTATGTTTTTCTTCCCCTCTCCTCGTTCTCCATTCTAAGATGTGTTTGCTGCCAAACTACCACTGAAGAAACATGTCTACAGAAGAAACAGTCGTCTCAAACATCACCAGAGAATTCACACAGGAGAGAAGCCACATCACTGTGACCAGTGTGGGACAAGGTTCAGCCACAAAAGTAATCTACAATTTCACCAAATAATTCATACGGGAGAAAAACCCTACCACTGTGACCAGTGTGGGACAAGGTTCAGCCAGAGCAGTAGTCTCAAAAGTCACCAGAGAATTCACACAGGAGAAAAACCCTACCACTGTGACCAGTGTGGGAAATGGTTCAGCCATTACACTAGTCTCAAACGTCACAAGAGAATTCACACAGGAGAAAAACCCTACCAGTGTGACCAGTGCTGGACAAGGTTCAGCGAGAGCAGTAGTCTCAAACGTCACCAGAGAATTCACACAGGAGAGAAGCCCTACGAGTGTGACCAGTGTGGAAGAAGGTTCAGACATAGCTGTCATCTCAAATGTCACGAGAACATTCATGAAGGAGAGAAGCCCTACCAATGTGACCAGTGTGGGAAAAGGTTCAGCCAGAGCACTGATCTCAAATGCCACCAGAGAATTCATACAGGAGAAAAGCCATACCAGTGTAACCAGTGTGGGACAAGGTTCAGCCACAAAAGTAATCTACAATTTCACCAAAGAATTCATACGGGAGAAAAACCCTACCACTGTGACCAGTGTGGGACAAGGTTCAGCCAGAGCAGTAGTCTCAAAAGTCACCAGAGAATTCACACAGGAGAAAAACCCTACCACTGTGACCAGTGTGGGAAATGGTTCAGCCATTACACTAGTCTCAAACGTCACAAGAGAATTCACACAGGAGAAAAACCCTACCAGTGTGACCAGTGTGGGACAAGGTTCAGCAGGAGCAGTAGTCTCAAACGTCACCAGAGAATTCACACAGGAGAGAAGCCCTACGAGTGTGACCAGTGTGGAAGAAGGTTCAGACATAGCTGTCATCTCAAATGTCACAAGAACATTCATGAAGGAGAGAAGCCCTACCAATGTGACCAGTGTGGGAAAAGGTTCAGCCAGAGCACTGATCTCAAATGCCACCAGAGAATTCATACAGGAGAAAAGCCATACCAGTGTAACCAGTGTGGGACAAGGTTCAGCCACAAACGTAACCTAAAATCTCACCAAAGAATTCATACAGGAGAAAAACCCTACCACTGTGACCAGTGTGGGAAATGGTTCAGCCATTACTCTAGCCTCAAACATCACCAGAGAATTCACACAGGAGAAAAACCCTACCAATGTGACCAGTGTGAGACAAGGTTCAGCCGGAGCAGTCATCTCAAATCTCACCAAAGAATTCACACAGGAGAAAAACCCTACAATTGTGACCAATGTGGGAAAGGGTTCACCTTAGACACTAATCTCAAAATTCACCAGAGAATTCACACAGGAGATAAACCCCTACCAGTGTGACCAGTGTGGGACAAGGTTCTGCCAGAGCGGTCATCTCAAATGTCACCAGAAAATTCACGAAGGAGCAAAGCCCTACCAATGTGACTAGTGTGAGACAAGGTTCAACCGGAGAGGTCATCTCAAATCTCACTAGCCAACTCTCATTAGCCATTTTTACAAAAAGGAATCGTGAAAAACATCCAACAATGAATTAGGATTACAGGTTTCAAACTGTGGTGAAATAATGTAGAAGTTTGTATAGACAGAATCTTCAAATATTTTGCATTACTATTTTGTACCCCAATATGATATACATTTAAAATCTGTACTTACAGACACATGGCCTTAACTGTTTTTTTTTTTCTTTCTTTCTTTTTACACAGAGCTGTCATTGCAACCTGTAGTGGATGAGGCGAGACAGAGCCCCTCCATAGTTGTTTTTGATATCCCCCTGACAACCATCAACATTCCGAGACGCAGACGTGCAAGTGGTGCATGCCTACGCAGCTACAGCTATTGTCCTGACGACTTAACAAGCCAGGCTGCCGTGACGGCCTTCATGACGAGGATCAAAGAGAATCGCAAGCACAAACCAGCTGTTCCCATGCCTCCCTTTGCCTGGACCACAGAAAACTGGACTGGACTGGAAAAAGGTTGTCGAGTTGGATACCCTTATTGTGCCAATCCCGAACTAGTTCGGCTTTATTTGGACCTTATTAACGTTCAGGGTGCAGATCCCGAACTAGTTCGGCTTTATCTGTTTACACGGCCCGCGAGAGCGTCGCGCCGCCGATATTTACCATCCACTCCAATGCAATCCAGGATCTTTAGAGCTCATTTTCTCTGTTCCATGCATATCCATGAGGTGTGCAAGGTTTAATCATGGCTAAATCGCCAAAAATAGGGCTTCTAAAATGCTTGGTAGCCAATAGCTAACTTCAAGCTAACTTCATCCTGTTCCTGTACATGCACAAAGGAAAGTGTTCAGGCGCATCATGGCTGCACACGGCTTGTGCATATACCAGCGTATCTCTATGGTGAATTATCTGGCCATTGGGCGCCCTCTAGTGGTGAAAGCTGGCACTGAAAGGGTGGTTGCACGAGCTGTACAACACGGGCCGCCGACAGGTGGTTAGAATGGGGAACACCACATCTGACCCCTTGATCCTCAACACAGGAGCCCCCCAGGGCTGTGTGCTAAGCCCTCTTCTGTATTCGCTGTACACACATGATTGTACAGCCACAGACAGCTCAAACGTCATCATTAAGTATGCAGACGATACGACAGTGATGGGCCATATTGAAAACAACGATGAGACGGCCTACAGAGCTGAGGTCGGCAAGCTGACAAAGTGGTGCCAGGAAAACAACCTCGCTCTTAACGTCAGCAAAACCAAAGAGTTGATTGTGGACTTCAGGAAACAGAAGAGAGAGCACACACCTATTTTCATCGACGGCGTGGCATGGCAGTGGAACAGGTCTGTGACTTTAAAGTGGGCCACACATTTAAAGTGGGCCACACATACCACACAGGTGGTGAAAAAGGCACAACAACGCCTCTACTGCCTACGACGCCTGAATAAATTCCGGGTGAGCCCACGCATCCTCAAGGCCTTTTACACCAGCACCATCGAGAGCGTTCTGATGAGCGGCTCTACTGCCTGGTTCGGAAACTGCCCCACTGCTGAACAGAAGGCGTTGCAGAGAGTGGTGCGCACTGCGCAGCGAATTGTGGGAAGTGAGCTTCCTCCCCTCCTGGCCATACACGAGAAACGCTGTGTGGATAAGGCTGGCAGTATAATCAAGGACATCCACCACCCCAGCCACGGTCTGTTTAAACCACTCCCTCATCCCCGACCAGGCAAACGATACACGAGCATCGGGAGCAGCACCACAAGACTCCTGAACAGTTTTTACTGTTCAGGAGTTACTGTACCGTAACTAGACTAGTCCTTTTATACACAGGTCATTTTTGTTATGAATGTTGGTTGGTTTTTGTACCAATTATAATTGTTTCGCCATTGTATGATATACAGTGCGTGCAGTTCTTGATCTTGTTCTTGTTCTACACGCAAGAGTATTACATATATGCATACACGCCTGTCCTGGTTGACTGTTGAACAAAAACTGCATTCTAGTCTACTCAAGTTCTTCAGAAACATTATTTTAAGTCAAACACCGGATTATTTTTACAAACAGTATTTGAATTCAGGTATCACACACCATTATGACACCAGAAATGCCAGCCAAGGTCATTTAACACTTCCTGCCCCAAGAACTAATCTCCTGAAACACACAGTTATGTATCATTCAATATCATTCTGGAATGTATTACCTTCTCACATTAATCTCACACAAACCAAATTCAGGGGAGCGTTCTTAAGGTTAAATTATACTTTATTGACAAGAATGGCAGCGGGAGAGCATCAACAACATAACATAAACACCAGCAGGATATGGAAGGCAGCAGCACGATATATAAAGGCAGCAGCATACACTAGGCATACTAACAGCAGCAGGAGAGCGACAAAGGCATGACATGTATATATCGTCTTGGCTAAGCCCACATTGCTGAGTGAGTGTCTGCCTGTTTTTAGCAGGGACAGCCTCCCCAACAGGAGATGGACAGGGAGGAGGGGCTACTTGCAGAACGTGGAGAGGAAAGTCAGAATGACATATACATTAACTACTTGCCTACAGTAGTATATTTTGATGTACTTTTACTCTAACGTCTGTCTGTCTTTGCAGAACAGCCACCCAGAGCCAATCAAACCCAACAACAGGAGAATGGACAGGGAGGAAGGGCTGCTTGATGAACTTGGAGAGGTAAGTGAGAATGATCTGCTTATATGCCATTTCAATCTCTAGACGACTCTAGACGACTAACTACAGTATATAAGATAAATGTTGTGTAATGTTTCATTTCAAATCACTTTACTGAAGTACTATAACATTCATGACGGGGGGAGAGTTATTGTCTTGGCTAAGCCCACATTGCTGAGTGATTGTGTCTGTCTGTTTTAGAAGGGACAGCCATCCCAACAGGAGATGGACAGGGACCAGGGCCTGTGTGAAGAAAGTGGAGAGCTAAGTCAGAATGACATGCTTCTATCATTTCAATCTTTAGATGACTAACTAGAGCAGTGTTTCTCAAATGGGGATATGTGTACCCCTAGGGGAGCACAGGGGTACTACATGGGGTAGAGAATGGAAACATTTATTTTACTGTTATGTTTAATGATAAAACAATGACAAATGTATGTGAACGTGCTGCTCTGTAAAGCTTCAAACCAAATTAAGTAAGAATTACTGTTACTGAATAGAAAACAGGCAACTTTTATTTTCAACATATTGACATAAAAACTTTATTTTTTATGTCAATATTTTCAAGTCAAAGTGTTGTTGATTAACGGGGGTACTTGGATTCAGCAATCAGGAAAAAGGGGTACAGAAGCACAAAAAGTTTGGGAACCACTGAACTAGAGTATATATATGTTTAATGTTGTGTAAAATTCATTTCATATCATGTTACATGAAGTGTACCTGTTTCATCATCGTCGTCGTCCTCCTCCTCCTCCTCGTCAGAGAACATGTTGCGCATCCATTGTGCCCGGTCCAGCGGTTCCGTCGGCAGAAAATAATCGGGATCGTTGATATTATCATCATAATCCATAACATCATCCTCATCTCGACTGCTGTAGTCCTCACAGATATCACTGCCGTCGCTCAAAACATCTTCCAGTTCGCCGCTGCGAGGAGCTCTTCGTTTCGTCATTGTAAAACACGCACTGAAAATCTCTGTCGTTCTCCGACAAATAAAGTTTCTTAAAGGGAAAAAAATCGTGCCTCGGCCCGGCACGATGCACGGTTTTCCCGAACCGGCGCGAAACGTTCGGAATCTCCGTATGCGGAGATGATCGTTGACATCAGGCTGTTTCTTAGAAAACCGGCGCAAGCGCTGACTCATTGTGAAATCGCATCATAAAAGGCTCTGACATCACGTACGCCACATGAGTCAAAAAAAAAAAACACAAGTCCTACAGAGATCTCCATATATGGGCATACAATGGATGCTTAGAGACAGATAACTCCATAATATGGGCATAAATGGACACAGGCAAACAGATGGTCAAAACGGGTCCTACAGAGATCTCCATATGGGCATAAATGGACAGACGCAAACAGTTTGTCAAAACGGATCCTATGACAACAGGTATAATATCTGATATCGGTCTGATATCGCCCCCGCCCGGCCAGACGTCTAGGGGAAATGATGCAAAATTCCTCCTAAAAGCGTACAGGCACGCGACACGGCTCTGGAATGTGTTCAAGAATGTGCATGCATCCTGCCTCGCTGCGCTGTCTATCAGCGCACATTAACACCAGATAGATTTGTGTTACATAGTTGTTATTTTTTTATTCTTTTGTGCTGTGCTGTATGGCTGCAGCGCGCAGAGCATACACCATACCCCTTCTTTGCAAAGAGACTTCACGTCGACGTCATGACGGACTACACACACACACACACACACACACACACACACACACACACACACACACACACTTGCAGAGAGAGGGAGAGCTATATTATTAGCCGACATGCTAACAGTGCCGCTATGTGTCCGATGGGACGCGATGCCAGATGAGAACCACAACAAAAAATTGTCATCATCTTCACCTACCCTCCCAGCGAGTCAACAGTTTGCAAATGCGGATCCTACATGCTGCCTGCATTAACATTGGATATGTTTCTTTAGCCTACTTGAACGGGGCAATAGTGTTCCGTTTCTCTCTCTCTCTCTCTCTCTCTCTCTCCCCCAGTCCCTCCCGTCCTCCCCCCCCCCCCCCCCCCACACACACACACACACACTGAACGAACGTTGTGCAGTGGGAAGGCTTTCTGCGGTGTGAGCTTGAAACCGCTAATCTACAAGCTCACGTTATGCAAAAAAAAGACGTGCATCCGGACACGATGAGCGCTCAGCTGCAACTAATTCAAAATCGTGCAATGCAACCCGTAAAGCGACATGCCTCATTGTGCGAACATGAAGTGACTGTTATGGAGAAACTAGTCTTTAGCTATGAGTTTTCTCAATCCCCCAAAACAGGCGCAGGAGTAGCGCTAGGTAGAGAGGCGCGTGTGTCTTTGTTTTCAAAGAGTCAGAACAAACTCCTGGGCTGGTGCTTTTCCGACGTTTCCTCCCAACAGCGACACATATCCACACGTTACTGAGCTGCATGTGTGTCCAGCCCCCATGGTCCAGCCTGCTTGCAAGTGTTTGTGTGCTAAGATAAACACATCTCCAACTCCGACTATCTAACTTTGCTCAGCGTTGCCATGTTTTGTTTGTGAGAGAGAAACAAGCAATCAGGTCTATGAAAAAAAAATCATGTTTTTGTAGTGGAGTAAAGGTACAATATTTGGATCCGAAATTGTGGTGGAGTAGAAGGAATCAAAATACTGAAAACTGGAAATAGACAAGTAAAGTACAAATACCTTGAAAATAATTAAGACACTTCTCTTTACTTGTCAATATCTTTAGGCCAAAAATGATAAATGTTCTCTAATTATTTTGAGGGCAAAAATAAGAATTAATATTAAAAATTAAGTGAATTAATTACTGGAATTAATTAATTAATTATCAAAAAAAATCTGCGCACGCGCAGAGCGCGTGCACCAGGAGATCCCCCCTGGTCAACACTTTTTCCTGCAGGAAACCCTGAACAGTATTTTGAGTTGCCTTAAAGGCCCGCTGACACGCCCCAAAATTATAATAGTATGATACAGTAGGTCACGTGGTCTCTCTGAAAACGGTCTGAAATAGTCTGAAACTCATGTCACAGTGTAATCTGCCCTTTCCCCCCAACAGCAGCTGACCAGTACTGTAAGTAGTCTAAGTGCAGTCAATTAATTTGATTGGCTTATAATTGTGCATTCCCAGAATGACATCATAAAATATTAACTCATATTTTAAGATGACATTTTAAAGTGACAGTACCCCTTCCTTTAAGAAACCTCATCTAGTGTGGTATTGGAGTCTCAGATGATATCTGCGCTAATGATTAGTTCCGCTAATACATTCTATATTGCATTGTGAAATTTCAAACACAAATGGTCACTATTGCAATCTCCTACAGTACCCCATTGTAACTTTATTTTTTATTTTTTATGTTAGACACCAGGTGAGGCCCGCAATACGAAGACAGAAAAGGCACCCGACACACCAATGATTTTACAGGTAAAGTGCAAGAATTGAAAAAATCAATGATGATTTACAATTGATATTGATCAACAGGTAAAAACCTTTTTTTTTGTCTTTTAGCTTCCACCGGAGATCCTCACCAAGGTGCTTGTTGAGGTAGTGTTGATGCAAGGAGACATCGCCTACCTCCAACTTGCTCTAACCTGCAAGGCCTTGCGGGACTTCACAGCAGACCTTTCCTTCAGATTATATATATATATATATATATATATATATATATATATATATATATATATATATATATGGCCTGGCTCGATGGTAAATGCCATTATGTGACTAAATCACATTTGTATATAACACATATTTGCTTTCATACGCCATAATTGTTTTTCTTCTGTTTTTTGGAACAGGTGAGGTGAGGTGGACTCACTATCCCGCATCCTATAAGGAGGAGGCCAGGCTCGGGTTCGCAATAATCCGTTGCTTTGAGTGTGGCGAGCTTTACAAAGCTTTACAGTTGGCTTCAGCGGAAACGGGAAGCGTGGGGAATACCTTAGCTATTATGGTGACAAACTTCCGGGTTTGTGTCCCAAGTGCCAACGTTAATTATGCGAAAACGTCTTGCTGCTCAGTCACTGGGGGAAATATGACCATGACCATATTTTCCCCCTGTGACCGAGCAGCAAGATGTTATAAATTACGCTGTGTGTTTCTTACATTTCTGACTTGTTGGATACGGCACTAAATTCACACAGCGCAGCCTGTTGCAACAGTTGTTCTGAGCCTTTGATTAGGCAGCTGTGTAATAAAGATATATAAAGAATGGCCTCGATTGCAGTGTGAATTTGTTATAGATCAGTATTTTGCAGACAAAACTCATTTCATTACAAAGTACCTGCATAAAAGATTTTAGTTTCACAAATATTCCACAATTTCCTTTTTTTTTTTTTTTTTTTTATGGCAGAATTAACAAGTAAGGTGTTGCATTGTGAGCTGTTAGCTTGAAATAGCCAATGTATAATGTACAGGGTTAAAGCAGATACAATTTTTGTCGCAGGGAACCCAATCAATACACCTGCTGTGACCCTTAAAAATAAAAAATACTATTTATATAACATTTTTTATTGAAAATACTCCTGCTTGACTGCCACTTTACACAGTATGTTGCTGTGTGTGTTTTTTTCTATTTTGCACAAATAAAAGTTATCTTTTATGAAAAGCCTATGGTGTAAGGTCTCAACTACTTTATAAACTGTGTTTCTATGTGCTACAGAGGCAGAGACATTTTTTTTTAGTAGACGTTTATAAGATTTATTACATTTTCTAAGTTTGTAGATTTTTTTTCAAAATTCTGATAAAGGTATGGACCATGGGAAGTAATTTTCCATGAAAGCCAAAGGTGTAAGCTATCAGACAGTCTTGGAATTGCTGCTACAGAGGCTGAGTAATAAATGTTTTTTCTGTGTGGAGTTTGCATGTTCTCCCCGTGTCTCCTAGGGTAGATACCCTCACAAAAACATGCACGTAATCCTGGTCTCAATAATGCCTCCCCCTGGCCAGCCGGGGCGCCTGATGGAGGGGAAAGGAACTGGTTGGAATAACGTGTTCCTTCCACGCGCTACGTCCAAACCAGGGAAATCTCCACTGTCAGGTGAAAAGAAGCAACTTGGACTCCTCATGCATAGAAGGAAGCATGAGGTCAGTCCGTTGCCTCCCCAGGTTGACAGAGGGAGAGCAGAGCCCAGGATTACATAGGCAATTGGCACTGGGTGAAAAAATGGGTTACAAAATTGTGGGATAAAAATTATTAAAAAAAAATAAAAAAAAATGTTTCAGTAGGCGTTGACCCTCAGTCAAGTTTTCCATAAAAATCTTAGGTTTTAGGGGGTCATTTTCCAATCGGCCATAGGTTTTTAAGGCATTTTTTAAATCGGACTTAGGCCTAAATGGGTTAAGTACTGCACGCAACATTCTGGTGTAGCACCCGTCTAGAGACTTCTGCAGGGTTGCCTTCAGGGTCCAGCATTCACTGCCATATAGGAGAACAGACTCTGCCATTGCAAAGAAGAAGCTGAGTTTGATTTGGCGGGGAGGTTGGAGTTCCATACACTGTTCATGCCGTTCAGGGCCTTCTATGCAAGTGCCTTCCTGTATTGATGTGATTACTAAGGAGTGCTAGCCATGTGTAATGGTCACCGTTTGACAGGTAACACCACTGTCACAATCACTATAGCCTAATATTTAAATGACAAAGGGATAATATGCAAACATGGACAGTCTGACAGCAGAATTGAGCGCCGTAGTCATACAGATTAGAGCTTTGGAATCAGGTGCGTCCAACTAATAATTAATTAATTGATACATGCACTGTGCGAATAGGTCATGAGTCATGATGTCCCGATATACATCGATCATAGTGACACAAGGCCATTGATGGAATGTGGGCCTTAATATTGATATACTTACTATAGTTGACTTGGAGATGCTGTTGATTTACTTACAATAGAGGGTATGCACTTATGCGCATACCCTCCCCCAAATAAACTGACTTTGTCACTCTATTTTACCCTCCCCCAAATAGAGTGACAAAGTGAGTTTAACACCGTTTAACATTGTTTAATGTAATCAGATAGGACTTTTCTGTTTGGATGTATGGGCTGTCGAGTTCAGAAAGTTTTTTTTTTTTTTTTTTTTTTGCCACTCGGTAGGTGTTCCTGCATAACTTCCTGGTATGAGGATGATATCACACCAATGTTATCATATAGTCGTTGTCGGGTGTAAACCTCGTATCTCCAAGTTTCAAATGTGTATGTTCTTTTGCAAATCAAAGCCCTGCTTCATCGTACAAGGCTGTCGCAGAAAAATTTTGAAGAATTGTCGCTCATCTTTGTCGCTCATCTTTGAAGGCCTACTGGAGAAAATTGGCTTTGACTATAAAGACAACAATTATATGGCAACGAAGAATAGAATGTCTACTTCGCAACAGAAAAAGATTTCGTGTTTTTATCATGTTACACACTTTTAGTGTGTAAGAGCAGTAAGAGCAGTGCAGAACATTGACACAGTGACATGAGATTCAGCCTGAATCCTGCTTCAGCTTTCAGGGTTCTCTTTATCTCACACTTTTTAGGTTGAAGTACAGTACAAATGATTGTCTAGTTTACGGGGGGTGGGCTGTAAGGTCGCAAGTGAATGACCTAGCTTTTCATTCAGCCTGCACAGGGCCTGGGGCTCCATTCTGTTTCACTACAGCCAGGCTCCTCCGGAAGGGCTACACCGAGTCTGCTGAACTCTGCACCCCTACCACGTACACAAGCCTATGGTCGATCTGTAAATTATACAAATACATAATTACTATAAAATACATGAAAAATAGTACACCTCCAAGCTCACAACGCGTCACAGCAGAATGGGTGGAGGTTGGGGGCCTAATATTTTCATCAAAAGGCTGTTTTAGAAATTCTCTAACATTCTATGCACTTCACTGCTTACCACACAAATATATATACCAGTAGGACTCCCTAATCGGGAGATAAGCGACCGTTGGTTGCTTATCTCCACAAATAGGCCAAAAGTTTGTTTTACCAATTATTACACTCTATGTGAACATTTACATCAACAAATCCCAAGTACTGTTTTTAGGGGTGCTATAAAGGGGCAATTCTTGCCAGGAAAGAAGCATTTCTTCGACTCAGACCTTATCGCCAGGGTTGGCTTATAGCAGCTGTCGGTAGGACCATATATGGATTCTGTTAGTGTGGATCTCCTAACAGGGCATCATCTGGGATACAATCCCTTTTATGACCATATATGGAGATCCCTAACATAATCCCTTTCATGCCCATATATGGAGATCCCTAACAGAATCCCTTTTATGCCCATATATGGAGATCCCTAACAGCATCCCTTTTATGCCCATATATGGAGATCACTAACAGCTAACAGAATCCCTTTTATGCCCATATATGGAGATCCCTAACAGAATCCCTTTTATGCCCATATATGGAGATCCCTAACAGAATCCCTTTTATGCCCATATATGGAGATCCCTAACAGAATCCCTTTTATGCCCATATGGAGATCCCTAACAAAATCCTTTTTATGCCCAGTTGGTTGCTAGGGTAAAAAAACATGGTTGCTATGGTAAACAGTTGGTTGCTAGGGTAAACAGTTGGTTGCTAGGGTAAAACCATGGTTGCTAAGGTGGTTGCTAACGTACACTAACAGACCAGCAACAACAGACTGTTGCCACAGCAACGTACACAAAGGTTTGTGTACACATGTGGTGTGATGTCATACTGAAGATATATGACATCACACCGTACACAAACAAAGGTGTGACGTGTGACGGACGGACGGCCGGTGGAGGTTTTCATAGTAAACTGCTCCCTGACGGTCGCAATAAATATATAATAATATAGTAATTACCGTAAATCACCAATTAGTAGCCCGGGCGTTTATTTCGCAAAATGGGGTCGGACCCCGGGCGCTTAAAAGGGACCAGGCGGCTATTGGTAACAGGCTTTTATTTATTTTGGCACTGGCCAGCACTGGGCCATTATTTGGTACATTTTTCTTTCTCAAACTATATAATAGTAATAATAATCTAAATGTTATAATAAATGTTATAATAATAATAATTATTATTATAATTGTTATGAACACCCAGAAAATAGCACATTGCGATCTATTAGACCAAACCTCATTTAAAAAATATCAAGAGTGTATGAAAGCCTTTTAAAATATATATATACTATATTTATACTAAGGGAATCTTTCTCCAAAATAATCTATTACCGCATGCCAGCAAAGACGCATCTAGGTCAAGTTCAAAGAGTCAACGACCCAATTAGCGCAGAAGTCCTAGCAGCTGGTGCTGGACTGGACTCGCTGACATGACCACTGAACAGCTCCATCCTCACATTAAACCATTATGGTATTGCATTATGATTAAGCTTTCTGCATTCCCCTTGCACCTCAAAATAATGGATTACTTCTTCAAAATGCGGACTGGATAACAAGAGGCAGCAATAGTAGGTAATGAGTCATTCTGATCCAGCTGGTCTTTATATTGGCCAGTCTTTCTCCATCACAACGTTTAAAGTAACCTATACTCACGCAAACTTTGCATTGTAGCAACGTTTTAGACAGTAATGAATGATGGTCAGTACGCAGAGAGCAGCAGACTCCTTTTCTTTTTTTCCTCTCTCTTTTTTTGGTGTCCTTTACAATCTGTTCCCCGACGCACAGTGTGTCCTGCGCGTCATGGGAGCGCAGCACTGGGCTGGGCACCATATATAGCCTACATTTGGCTTAGAAGTGTCTGTCCACAGGGCTGTGAGCTTGTAGATTTGCTGTTTTCGGCGCACTCCACCGTGACCGTCATGCAACATATGACCTGTAGCAACGCACAGCGAGTGCGGTGCGTTGCAACGTGCTGTCACAGCACTGCTGTGAGCTTGTAGATTTGCTGTTTTCAGCGCACCACTGCCATGCAACATAAATGACCAGTTAAGTTAAATAAATAGCAAATAATACCAAACAACCAAACAAATAATAGCCCGGGCTCTTACATAAAACATAATAAGGATAATATTAATTGCAAATAACGGCCCAGGCGCTTATACGAACCTTGCGCTTATTTGAAACAGGCGTTTATTGCGCAAAATGGGGTCAGACCCCGGGCGGATATATGGGACCCGGCGGCAGTTTGCCACCGGGCGATTAATTGGTGATTTACGGTATGTAAAAACAGCATTCATGGTCTGGAGAGGGCACTTTTTACAGATGGATAAAAGGGCAGGGGCTCCAGCCCCCTTTGATGTCTATGTGAGCATGTGTCTGGTGCTAAGTCTGCTTTACAGAAAAAAGGTTTTTGTTCTTTACCTATCCTTGTCCTTGGACGACTACAATGTGGCAATGAAGAAGTAGGCTCATCATCGTCGACTCATCATCTAAAAGCATAACAGGAAATTATCAAAAGGTTTATATGTAAAAAAAATCAATTTACAATTTTGACATTTAGCAAATGACTTACAATAAGTTCATATGTAATACATAAAATGCAGATATAGTAAATAGTTACCATGCATTTACTGTCACAGTGAAATGCCCTTTATACCCTGTATGTATAATCTATCTATAAATGCGACAAATCTCTGCGTGTGTGTATGTAATCCGCGTATCTCGAGAACCGTTCGTCTCACCGGCTTCAGATTCGGCACGCGCATTCCCCGCCGTGGCGCGGAGTGCAGTGCCGGGCCTCGACCCGACCTGATGTGCGGTTTTCCGAAACCGGCGCAAAACGTTCGGAATCTCCTTATGCAGAGATGATTGTTGACATCAGGCTGTTCCGGAGGAAATCGGCGCAAGCGCTGACTCATTGTGACAACACTTCATAAAAGGCTCTGACATCACGTACACCACATGACCCCACACTCCTATGACAGAGATCTACATATATGGGCATATGGGCATTCTGACATCACTTCTGCTGACTCAAAGACAAACAGGCATCGTTCCCGAGTAGGCCGGTCCCCGACTAGACGATTGGCCGCCCGAAGGGAAGAGATCTCCATATATGGGCATAAAATGGACACAGACAGACAGATACAGAGATCTCCAAATATGGGCATAAAATGGAGGCAAACATCACGTACGCCACATGAGTCAACAAAAAATGACATGGTTACGTATTGAATGTCATCAGTATGACGTAACCGAACCATGAGTAGAGGGGCATCATTCCCCACGGGTGGCAAAGCAAAGAGGCTGTGTATACTGCTCAAGATGAAGACAGACAGATACAGAGATATCCATATATGGGCATAAAATGGACGCTGACAAACTAAATAAAATAAATAAATGGGGTTTGCGTTAAAGGGTGGGGCATTCATTCCCTATTTACATCGTTCCCGAGTAGGCCGGTCCCCGACTAGACGATTGGCCGCCCGAAGGGAAGAGATCTCCATATATGGGCATAAAAGGGACACAGACAGACAGATACAGAGATCTCCAAATATGGGCATAAAATGGATGCAGACATACAGATATCTCCATATATGGGCATGATAAATCCATATATGGGCATAAATGGACCCAGGCAAACAGATGGTCAAAACGGGTCCTATGACAACAGTTATAATGGGGTTTGCATTAAAGGGTGGGACACAGACAGACAGATACAGATATCTCCAAATATGGGCATAAAATGGACGCAGACATACAGATATCTCCATATGGGTATGATATATCCATATATGGGCATAAATTGACCCAGGCAAACAGAAGGTGGAGCTGATTGTTGACATCAGGCTGTTCCTGAGGAAATCGGCACAATCGCTGACTCATTGTGACATCACTTCATAAAAGGCTCTGACATCACGTACGCCACATGAGTCAACAAAAAATCTCTGTGAATGTGTATGTATGTATGTGAATCTCGAGAAACGTTCTTCCCACCGGCACGCGCGTTCTCCAGATATGGGCATAAAATGAATCCCCGAATGGGGAGCTGATGTCTGACATCAGAGTTTTCCGCAACCGGTACTGTGTGTGCAGAGATCTCATGGGCATAAGGGGACAAAGGCAAACAGATGGTCAAAACGGGTCCTATGACAACAGGTATATTGGGGTTTGCATTAAAGGGTGGGGACAAAGGCTAACAGATGGTCAAAACAGGTCCTATGACAACAGGTATATTGGGGTTTGCATTAAAGGGTGGGGCATTCATGGGGTCCGCTCCAAAAAAGAAAATAAAAGAGACAAAGACAAACATAAGACAAGCGACAAAGCGTGGGACTGGGAGGATGACTTGAATGATGCAGATTTAAGCAGGCTGTGTATTCTGCTTAAAGAAGAAACAAACAAAAAGCGACAGAGATCTCATATATGGGCATAAAATGGACGCAGATAAACAGATATCTCCATATACGGGCATAAAGGGACACAGACAGACAGATACAGAGATCTCCATATATGGGCATAAAATGGACGCAAATAGACAGATATCTCCATATATGGGCATATGGGCATAACATGGACCCAGAACTATATCTGCAGTGATCTCCATATATGGACATAAAATGGACACAGGCAAACAGATGGTCAAAACGGGTCCTATGACAACAGGTATAATGGGGTTTGCATTAAAGGGCGGGGCATTCATTCCCTATTTACATCGTTCCCGAGTTGGCCAGGTCGCCGACTAGACGCTGGGCCGCCCGACAGCTTCTAGTATATAAAATGTCACAATGCAACATAGCTCTGTTTACACAAAGCTGTACTCCCTCCAACTGTATATGTTCCCCATTTTCAACAGTTTTTATTTGTAACACTTGCTTTGGCAATGAAAACGTATGTTTTCTCATGCCAATAAAGCTCCTTTGAATTGAACTGAAAAGCTACATCATCAGCTACTGATGATGATGATGATGATGATGATGATGACGATAAAAAGAAAGCTCTCCCTCTCTCACACACACACACGCATCGTACGCATGCACACACAAACTAAGCCAATAAATCCTAAATTCCCATCAAATAATCCTAGTAGCTGTGCAGTGCACGTACACTACACGCGGTACGTGCACGCGCGTGATAGGGGTCTCTACGCGGAAGCCAGATCGTCGGCCAAATGGTCCAGTTAGTCTCTGCCTCTGTAGGCTACGTCTGGTGGTCTCTGCTGCGGTGGAGATGTGTGTCCACTGTCCCAGCACGGGGGTCTCCCTCTCAGGAACGAACGGCGGGGGTCTCCGAGTCCATATCGGGATATCAGGAGGCTCTTGATGCACTTTTTGACCCGGTTCTTCGTGACCAACGGCACCAAGAAATGGAATATGTTTCTCTTCAAAGCCAACGGCTACACTACCGGAATCTTTTTCTCTTCTTCTTCATCACATCATCATCATCATCATCATCACGACCACCACCACCATTCGTGGGCGCTGCCTGGTCCTGGGTCACCAACGCGGGTAGGTTTGTAATCCTAATTCTAACAAAGTTTGTTTCTATCCGTGGATCTGCTGCTGGCTGCTGCTGCTGCTCCTCGGCCCGGGGGGGTTGGGTCGCACTTCGGCGGAATGATACCAGCAAGTTGAGGCTGAGTTGGCCTCAATATCTCAATATTCTAGTAGTACTGCTAAATACTACTACCTACTACAATTACTATACTACTAATACCATAAAACAACTGATTTCCGACAAAATAGTCAGTAGGTCAGCTTCTCACTCAAAGGCAATCTTTGTCCTTCCATATGTTGTGATGTGTGTGATTCCAGTGTGTTTAAAAATAGGGCTAAATCAGAAATTAGCCTACAAAACAAATATGTTGCTACATACTGTACATGTACTGTAAGCCCCTCCCAAACAGCAAAATGTGTTCCTGGCCTGAATGGGTTAAAGATGTCTGGTATTCTTTGGTCTCCTCCCACTCATCACTGTCTTCGGTGTCAGATTTAGAACAGTGTGAATCACTAGTTGGTTGTGGTGGACAGTCCTCTACATCAGTTTGTGTTGTCATGTGTTCAGCTGAGGTGATGGTTACAGGCGTTGTCTCGCTGTTTTCACCATCACCTTCCATTTTCACTGCTAGTAATGTGAACGCCTCGTCTGGTCTTAGAAGTAGCTCCTCTTGTTCCTCTTTAATCTGTGGAAGATGTGGTTCCTCCTGGACCAGACTGGAGTTCATGTTTTGTTGTTCAGGGTAAGCCACCTCTTTACACAAAGGGAGGTGCAGGATGTCTCGACAAAAGATAAAATTAGACAGACCCATTAAATGCTTGAAATGTCCATGTGATGTTAACTATTATGTATCTGTGGTAATATCAAGAACTTCTGCTTTTGGAACCACATTTTGACCAGGGTTTTGTTTCTAGTGTAAGATCACATACCAATGATATTCACATTTTTATTTTATCGTATGCAACCCTTATAATTTATTAAACCATTTCTACTGTCATGTAACTTGGAAAGGCTTTCAGACACTGAGCCTGACAATGTTATATGAGTTAAATGAGCACTCAAACAATACAATGCTCACTCAAAATTGAATTGTGGTAAGATAATAGTATGGTACACAAACAACATGACTGTAGGTGATAGCACCTACAGTCATTTTGTTTGTGTTACTATTATTACTACTTGACTTGATGATGCTGTTTATTTACATACAACAAAATAATTAGATCTCACTGTTATAGCTAAATAATGGCATATATACTAATGAGAAGGATCTCACTGTTATAGCTAAATAATGGCATATATACTCATGAGAAGTTTTCTTGCTAATAGATGTTTAATAGCCATTTAAATTGTCATTATGAAAGAAAAATAAATAGCATTAAATAACGGCATTTCGCACTAATGACGCAGCGCTAGGGGACATGTAAAAAATAAAGAATCAATTCAATTCAATTCAAATGAGCTTTATTGAGCTTAGGTTATAGTTCAATACTGCCCCGTACAGCCCAACAGAACCCAGCAAGGACCATCATAGTCCAATACAGCCCACCAGAGCCCAGCATCACACGCAAGTCCAGCCCAGTGGGAGAATAGCCTAGGCTGTGAGTAGTACTGTAGATGGCTGTAAAAGGGTCAGGCTATACAGGGTTAGCCTATGGTGTTCTAGGCTAGCCTAGGGTGATCCAGGCTAAACTAGGGTGTTCTAGGCTGTTCTAGTCTCTATTAGGCTCTATTAACCTGTACCAGGCTCTTGTTGGCCTTGTACCTCTTAGTAATTGGAATTAAACACTGTGTATATGGACAGTGTTTTTTTGTGTTAGTGTGTGTATATATATCTTAATAAACTGGATTGGGTTTTCCTTCCAGCTACATACGATATGGCCTCCAACTACAATAAGGATTGGAGGAGAAAACGCGCTCGAACGACTGCCTTTTTAGAACAATTTGACAGTGATGAGGACATGACAGAGTCACAGGAGACTGAACTGAAGCACAGGAATTTGGGGACACGCATGATGAGCCAGGTGCAAATCAGTATCTGGGGGGCACACCTGAGGAGGCAGGGGCAAGTCAGGACTTGGGGGGATCGCAGGAGGATGCAGGTGCAAGTCACTTTGGCCAGTTTGCACATGAAGCAAAATGTCACGAATCTTGTTCATGGAGGGATCCAGTTTGAGGTCAAGATCAATGCTTTCATACAGTATGTGACTCTCCTGCAAGAGCCCCAGGACAAAGATCCACTCGACCGAGACAGTTTGCCCTCCTGGCCCCCAAGCTGTGGAATAAACTCCCTGTTCAGACCATGCTCCTTGTGAAGCAAGAATGGATGGAACATTTCAGAATCTTGAATACGCAGTGCACCAAAAGAGAGCCACGCCACTCATTGAGACTGGAGTCGGTTGTGTTAGCCAGTTTGTGTTGGACTATATGCATGTGGTTTGCCTTGGCGCAGTGAAGAGACTACTGACCTTTCTGATTCACGGTCCAGCTGAGAAAAGAATGGCTAAAAGATACAGAGATGAAATGTCTGGAAAATGAATATCACTTAGAGGACAAATGCCTTCAGAATTTGCCAGGCAACCTAGGTCTCTAGATGATCTCAATCGCTGGAAGGCCACAGAATTCCGGCAGTTCCTTCTGTACACGGGTCCAGTTGTGCTGAGACTCTATTTCGCTTGACTCTGTTCTGGAGAGGAGGGAGGCATACATGAACTACTCCAGAGATCTACAGAAGCACTTTGTGGAGAACTCGGCTGAGTTTTTTGGCGACACCTTTTGTGTATACACCATCCATACCTTATGCTAACAACCTGAAGGTGCGTGAGGACGTTGTGTGTTACCAATGTTCCCTGAACGAAATGTCAGCATTCGCCTTCAAAAACCATCTACAATCAATCAAAAGAATGGTTAGAAGTGGCCTAAATCCTATCGCACAAGTCACTAAAAGAATTGCTGAAGGACATGCTGTGCCAAGCAAAAAAATCCTCGAACAAGAGGTACAATGTCTCATAAAAACCACGAGACAGTTGCTTCCTCATTGATGATGCATGCATTTGTGCAGGAGAGAAGGAGTGATGGAAAGCTGGTGGCTGATGTCATTACACAGGATGATGCTGCAGATCTGTTCGAAAAACCATGCAAGTCCAAGATAATAAACATCGCATAACGTGGACGGAAGAATGGATCGAGCACATCGACGACTGCTTGAGAACTGTTACGGAAGGCCGTTTGCATACCGCATTCAGAGGGATTTGCAATCTTTCCACTTCTGCACAGCATGGACTAAATGGCCATCTGAACTAAAATACCCACTTGAAGGGATATATCACTTTAAAAAAAAAACTTTTGTATTTTTATCGTCTAATCAGGCTTTTGGGAACACCCAGGACAGTTTTTGAATTTCTTCATTCAGTATTTAGATATTTGATATTCATTTCCCCCCATGTTTTCATTGAATCTATCATGGTTAGAATGTTTGAAATTATAATGGGTTTGTATAGGAAGGTCCTGGGAAGGAGGCAAAATGGGGGAAATGAATATCAAATATCTAAATACTGAATGAAGAAATTCAAAAACTGTCCTGGGTGTTCCCAACTGTCCTGGGTGTTTTTGTGAAATATCCCTTTAACATTCAATATCTCCTTGTCGCACTAAGAACAACAGACTCACTCCCTAGCTTCTGCCGTGGACTGAAGACTCACCTCTTCAGACTCTAGCCTACTCTAGCCCATAGAACGGTTAGCACCGGATAATTGGCCTTACATAATGTTAGATTGCATTGTTGGTCTACTTTAGGTATTTTCTCTTAGATTACAATTTATAAATTTTTTATGTATTATATTTTTTTTTATGTAAATTGTACACATATATAATGATTTTATTCTGCAGAATTTCAGAAGCTCAACAGCATACTTCCCTGATTTCTGAGACAGCGGTCTCAGAAATGAGACACAAACACGTAAGACTCTTTTCAACTAATAACTTGCATGACAATATTGTATTTTCTTTCCTTTATTTTAGAAGCAGCACAGCCATCACCCGAAGACTCTGAGACTCTGATTTCAGGTGAGTTTGTCAATTTATCATTTTTCATATGATGGTTTTTGTTTTAGTTCCTTAGATCCTCCCCAAAAAGATGACTCCACTCCGACAGGGAAAACTGTTTTGTCCCTAAAAATGAGGCCTCTCTTCAACTCAACACCAGGTATACCCGGGTTATGAATTAAAGGAGTAGTTCACCCCAAAATGATTTTATTTCTATTGATCACGCATTCCATGGACACTTGAGTTCAAATAGATTTTTTTAATGGTTAAAGTCGCATTCCTAAGACAATAATTTGATTAGAATAAATGTACCACCATTGATTCCGGATGGGGACCCGAGTGCTTTCGGTTCCCCATCCCGAATCAATGAGGGTAAATTTACTATAATATTATATGTTTTTGGAATGCAACAACAGATACAGGCTGTCGGTCTGTGATATATGGACAAACCCCACGGAGCCAGTAATTATCCCTTACTTATACCAGCACCAGTTGTGGCGGTCTGTTATTTCTAATGTGTGTATTCTATTGACAGACGTTGGTACCAGTAGTGGGTCTGTTAGTTCTAATATAATGTATTCTTTAACAGTGGCCCCTGGAGACCCCGTGGTGATAAACATACAACAACAGAATGGGGTGGCTCTGCCTGTTGCTAGGGGAGGGATCATGGATTGGCTTTGGGACGATCTGGATATGTGTTGCCCTGTTTTGGGTGGTACTGCCACCGTGATCATGCTCGTCCTCCTGAATCTGACTGACTTTGAAGGAGATCTGGACACGCCTCATCCTCATTGTTTTGTTTTGGATCCTGTTTGCTTTTTGCAGTTGCTTGACTTGTAGATCTTTGAAGAGATACTACCACCACCACCAGCAGAAATAATAGGCAAAAATGTAGTGTACGCTGTTCTTTCAATTTGTTCTTAAATTGTTCTTATCTCATTTACTGTAACGGGAGAGGAACCCGAAGATGTCTCTGTCTTTCACTGCTTATCTTTTTTCTTTTTTGCCCACAAACTTTATTAGCACGACCACACTCTTCCCCCAACACCAGAGCCGTTGCTAGTCAATGATCTAATTTTAAAACGAAAACTGGACTGTTTATTCTCAACAGAAACATGGTAGTGAACCATGTCATTCAAGCTGTGTCCACACCATCAGATACTTGGCCGGCGTGTGCATCTTCATAGCAGAGTTTGCAACCTTGGAAGCTCTCCTGAGGAAGTGTAACAGCAGCGGGCGTCCCAGCTCAAAGTTCAGGGCGCTCAGCATCACCTTCTCCATGTTTCTAATCTGAACAGGCATGAATGCGTTGTCTGTGACGCAGGCAAAATGCCGGACCTTTGGCACGCCTCTTCTATTCGCCTCATAGCAGCAGCATGGCAGCGACACCAACAAGCTGGAGCTTCTATCATGAAACTGGCTGAACTTGCAGAAAACGATCCAAGATGGCAACTGTGAGATACAGGGTCTCTTGCAGCAGCTTAAATACGTGGTGTTATGTCGTAGCCCTGCTGCCTCAAAATAAAGGTTTTTCCTAGGTTTACAACATCACATGGATTCGACTGTGAGTAAAGGAATTGTATTTTATGTTTTAATTATGAAGGAAAATGCGTGTTTGTTTCTTCTCGAGTTATCACGTTGTGATTTCTTGTAGATTGGGAAAGCCTGCATGAAGCTGATACAGGAAGAAGCTCTGCAACATGTAAGAATTTATAAAATATTTATTTGGGATCTTTTAATGTGAATAAGTGTTCATACTTTGTAAAATAGATGAGATTTTCTTCCCCATCTCATTTGGATTTTTTCTTTTTTTGTTTGTTGTCTTGTGTGGTGCGTAGGCCAAGGACATTTACATTGAAGACATGTATGTAGTTCCAACATGGAAGCATGTGACAGCAGGAGTCTTCCTTCCGGTGTGTTTCTTTGTACTCATTCATTTCTCCTAATTTTAAACTTTTCATATGTCAACCTAATGCATTTCATGTTGTAGTATTCAATTGTGTAGGTATGTATTCTTTAGGATGGTCTTGAACTGAAGCACTTGGTGGTCTTTCCAGCATTGGTCAAAGCTGAGATTGGGGGTGGGCCAGGCCACTACGTTTTGTGTTTAAGTACAACATATAATGACTTGTCGATACAGAAACATTATGTGAAATCAGCCTTGGAGGCCAAGTCGTAGTCTTTAAATATTTCAAGGCCGTACCTTTGTCAAGATGTATATCATTTCAGAGGATTGCCTGAACATTTCTGTCGGTCTGATGTTACCTGTGTCTTTGAATGTCTTATATTGTCTTAGATTTTATCCTAAATCTGTTTTATTGATAAGATGAATTAAACAGTTTTGTTTGTTTGTCCACAATTTTGGAATGCTTTATGATGTGGTTTTATTCATTTGGTATGTGAATCACTTTGTGAATTTGTATACAATTTACTTACCATGTATTTCCAAATGGTAGCTGGGGTGTTTAATATGCAAAGTCCATTAGACCATAGGCGTTTAAAAGAACCAATCGGGTGTTAATTTGTGTCAATCAGAATGGTGTTTGATATGCACAATGGGAACAGACTCCGGGCAACTATTTGGAAATATTTGAGATTTAGCTGCCTCTGTAATGTCCTCATAATTTAAGGCATTGTACATGTTTTCACTTACTTTAATCCAACATAGGTCATGAAGCACTGCTAAAGGAAGTCTTCTTTTAAGACTCCTTATATTTTTTTCATGAATCTGGATTTGGGGATCCAGAGTACAGATCCATCTTCAGGTCAAAAGATAGGAAACTGCCTTGTTGGCAACGTGTGGGCTTTTCCAGCAAAGTTCCTACTGCCACTTTGCATGTTGGGGTACTTGTGTTTTTGTGTTGGTGCATGGTGTGCATTGTATTCTCTTTTGTCTAAGTTCAAGAAAGGACAAATATTACGATGTGTCAATAGTTCGACTAGGGTTAGGGATTATGTTAGTCAATAAAGAGTCTCGGAGCAACGCACCATCGAACTAACGACACATCGTAACAACGTTACGTGCCCTATGTTCCTCCATTCACTTTGCATGTTTCTCTGTTTTCATGCTGCTGAGATATGGCCCACGTTCTCATGGGCTGTAAAGCTGCAGCATTATGATTGTGTTATGTTTCTATATTTAGGCGGATTGCGCAGCAAATAAATCCTGGCTGATGGACCGAAAAGACCGGACATGACATAACGGTGAACACAATTTAATTGCTACAAAATGTATGCTTAGAGTAAACTGTCAATGTCTTATTATCAGTAGTGAACAATAGACATGGTCACTGAATCCTGACATTTTTTTTTTTTTTAGGATTTGCCCAGCCAGTGGATAGGCAACGACTGGGATTTTTATCCTCATGGTAAGTTTTTTTTTAATTGCTTTTAGGCCTATGTGCTGTGTCAGAAAAGTAACATTGTAAGATTCTGGAAGACTTGCGACACATGGTGTACTGTGCAATAATGACATTTTCTGTTGTCATCTTCTGTTTCAGTACACATGTTGCCTTGCAACAGACGCCCCATTAAATTTTAAGGAGGTGAGTTAACATTTTTCAAAAGAATGTGATGCACGGCTTACTCTTTTTAGTGAAATATCCAAAAGCTGTGGCCCTCTGATTACAGGAGGACATGTCTTACATACGACGGTTGTGGTGTGTACGACTGATGGAGCGATTTGAAACCGAGGGGTATGATGCCCTTAATTTATTTAACATTGAAGCAAAATATAACTTGGTTCTGCATTTGAACTGATTTCTAACCTGTCCTCCTTAATTGAAAAGGCACGGGAAAGCTTTGCCCACTGGACAAGCGAGGCAGTGAGTCTGCTGTCTGGAATTCTGAGGCTGATCTACCGTGTTCCAAGGACTGATGCTGATACAGAAATTCCCCAACGAATCTATGCAGCCCAGAAGAGAAAAGGGGAAGCGGATAGTCTCTTGGATGTCATCATGGAAGGGAAGACAGATCATCGCCTCGAAGTAGGTTGAAAGATCACACCTGTGTGAACTGAGCTGCTATATGTGGTGAATTCTGATAAAACACAGTGGTGCAAAACCACCACTGAATTGTATTGCTGGTGTTGGTCCACTGTGTTTCAACACTGCCATCAATTCGGAGATTTTAGAGCATCTTGTGCCTCCGTAGGCTGACAAGCTTTATGCCCTTTGTGTGCTCAGTGGGTCATTAAGCTGTCTGTCTTTTTGTGTAACAACGTGACCGCGTGCCTGTGTGTGTTTGTTTTGATTGTGTTGCTGGTGGTGGTGTGGTTCCAGTGTTCGTGTGTGTGTGTGTGTGCTTGCGCCTCATTTCAGTGCTTTGGTTGTCGCGTGTATGTTTGATTTGTGGTGTCGGTGCCTCGGTGCGTGGCACAGTGGCACTGCACATGAAAGAGAGGGAGACAAGGAGGGTGTGTGTGTGTGTGTGTGTGTGTGTGTGTGTGTGTGTGTGTGTGTGTGTGTGTGTGTGTGTGTGTGTGTGTGCGCGTGCGTGCGTGTGTCCATCTGACTGTATGATTGCCTGACTGCCTTTGTTTAATCTTGCCAGCTCAAGAGTCACCAGCGCTACTCTACTGGTGTGCAGGGGAAGGCCAAGGCCAGCAAGGGGTGAGCTGCTGAAGAGGTCTGTATTCATCTGTGTGTGTGTGCGTGCGTGCGTGTGTCCATCTGACCTCTGGTTTTCTGACTGTCTTGTTTAATCTCGCAGGTGGAGCATTCAACCCAAATATCCAACCCCTCCACCCCCCTCGACTATGTCGCAAAGGTATTTAAGGAAATATAACCTGTATTTGGCATAATGTTGAGAAATGTATGTAGCACCGACTGTGGTCATCACTCCCAGGTGGGATAATAAAGGTATCTATCCATCTCTCTATCTAGGAGAATTCCACAGAGGTGGACTTGATCTCCGAGGCGGACATAGAGGTGATTTATTTTGTCACCAATGGAAATACAAAACTTATGTTGTGGGCTAGACTGAGACGCGTTTTACATTTGCTGCACTAGAGTGGAGCAAATGTAAAACGTGTCTCAGTTTAGCACACTCTCCCCTACTGCTACTGTACTACAAAAAATGTTTTTGATCCAATGCCATTGCATTGGTCCGAAATCTCATTGTTCCTATATCCCATTAGTCAGAATATGGTGATGTTAACCTGGTGAAAAATATTATACCTATGCCTAAACCTAGCCCTAAAACCTAACCCTAACTAAATTTGGTCTAATGAGATGTATGACTAATGAGATTTATGTTTAATCTTGCCAGGTGGGGCTTCCGTCACCGCTTACCTCCACCCCCTGCCACACCCCTCCACCCACTACTCATCTCCAGCAGGCTGTCGCTCACCTCCAAGTCACCTCCACCGCCATAGTCGACCTCTCCTGCTCAGAGACAGAAGAGGACCTCCTCGAAGACCCGAAGGTGAGCCAAGAGGTACTTTTCTCTGTAAAGCACTTTGAGCTGCATTTCATGTCATGAAGGTTCTAGACAAATAAATAAAGTTTATTATTATTATTATTATTACCCATACTTCATATATGTCTGTTCCAGTTCTCACCTGGGCCATCAGAGACACCTGAGGCCACCCCCCCCCCCCCCCACCCCCCCCAGGCCCCGAATACCCCAGCTGCAGTCCCCCAGGCGCCGGACACCCCAGCTGCGGCCGACCAGCCCACAGAACGAATGGCGCACTCTTGACACCATCTCCGCTGACTTACTGCTCTCCCAAGCCACAGTCAACCGTCTACAACGGGATGTGAACATCGAAACGGCGCCAGACGGTAAGCTCAACCTAAATATCACTTTGCACTTTGCATACAATCAGATTTCACAGATTTCACATTGCATTCTTCTACACATTACTTGTAGTTTCGTGCACACATATTATGTGCCACTAAAATGTGCTTCATGTCTATGTATTCCAGTTGAAGCTGCTTCTGCAGATAACTGGGATGAGGAAGAAATTGCCAGAGCACCGGAAGAACTACACCCCGACGACGACCACCAAGAACTCGACCCTGTCATGGACGAGGAAAACAGGGATGAGGAAGAAATAGCCAGGGCACCGGAAGAACTGCACCCCGAAGACGACCACCAAGAACTCGACCATGACATGGACGAGGAGGACATTCAGCAGCCCAACTAACCACGCCTCGGTCATTTCTTGTAGATATTTGTGTGTGGTCAATTGACATTGTTTGCCGTGTGTGTGTGTGTGTGTGTGTGTGTGTGTGTGTGTGTGTGTGAGTGAGTGTGTATTTTTTATTTAATATCTATTTTTCTATATAGTCAGATGTTATCAACCTTCCTTTATTAAAATTTGCTGTGAAAACATGCTTCAACCTCTCTTTTCTGGTAACATTTTACTTCAGAAAAAGTATCAATACTGCACTGTAGTTGCACTCCATTACGCGTTAAAGTCCACAATTCAAAATGTACTCGAGTAAAGTATAAAAAATGTCGTACTCAAAATTTACTTCAAGTACCAAAAGTAACAGTACACAGTAGTTGAAAACGTACAGCAGGGGTAGGGATGGGTATCGAGAACCGGTTCTCGTTGAGAACCGGTTGCCCGTGGTTCGGTTCCATGGAATCGTTAGCCAACGTCCTTAACGATTCTGCTATCGATTCCTGCATATGCGCGATGACATAACACACGCGCCGCGCTGCCTTGTTTAGACGCAGGCTCAGCCAACATGTTGTCTAAACAGAGGCGTTCTAAAGTCTGGCTGTATATTTCACGAGAATGTTCATGTTTTGATAATGAGGCGTCAGCTTTCCTAGTTAAGTTGTTAGTTACTCAAGCTCACTGCATTAACGGACTAGTCTCCCGCCGAGCTAGAGTGCCCAAAAAAGTTTGTTTTGCAAGCCCGCCTGCCGCCGCCTCCTACGTTCTTACTACAAAACGCGCTACATGTCCAATGTGCTCCGTGTTGCTAAATGCTCCCCTATATCACATGTGCAAGAAAGAAAAGTATGTAAATCCTTTGATCCAAACTGTTGAAGACAGTGCTTCTGCTTTAGTTGTGTACAGCAGCAGCTCCGCGACCGACAGAGAGTAGGCTTATACAGGGGCGTTGGAACAGCCTGGAAGGGGGGTGCTGAGGGTGTTTCCAGGGGCGCTGCAAGGGGGGGTGCTTTTTTTTTTTTTTTTTTTTTAAGATATATACACACAGAGCTATATTAAAACAATAATGTACTTGACTTTGGGGAATACACTATGTTGAAACAAGGTGTTTGATTATCAATCACATGGTCACCTTGCCACCTCCGGTTGGATGGGAAGTTGAATTTAAATTTTGTTTTCAAATAAATCCCGCTTTGATGGCACAACAAAGTCTATTTATTTGAGAACTAGAAACTGTCTGTAGGCTCATTGTTGCAAACTAACACCATTGTATATGGGGAATAAAAAACTGTAGAAAACCATTACAAAAATAATACCCGATGTTGTGTGTGTGTGTGTGTGTGTGTGTGTGTGTGTGTGTGTGTGTGTGTGTGTGTGTGTGTGTGTGTGTGTGTGTGCATGCTGTGTGTTGCACCGTGTGCTAAAATAACTAATAAACAGTTACTTGTTACACCGTTGTGTGGGAAATAAGCACCCAAAACAGTAATAAAAATAACCCAAACCTCTCTAGAAAAAGAAGAAAAGGAGTGGAGGAGGTAGAAAAGACTATTAGCCACTATTTCTGACCAGCTGAGAATCGATAAGAGAATCGATAAGGAATCGAATCGATAAGCAGAACCGGAATCGGAATCGGAATCGTTAAAATCTTAACGATACCCATCCCTAAGCAGGGGTTCCCAAACTTTTTTGTCTCAGGGCACCTCATAAATATATTTTTTTTTATCCGAGGCACCCCTACAATTTTATATTCATAATATTATACGTATTATACTTATATTTAAAGCATATCGTCAAGTCGGGTGGAAATTTCCAAAACCGTTGTTTTGTATTTATCATCTAAGGCATTGTGTGCTTGTAGATCGCCTGTTTTTACTAGTTATGTGCAACTTATTACCCTGAATCAGTGATGTTTAGCAGATCATTCTGTATTACAGTGTGTAGAGCAGGGGTTCCCAAACTTTTTCGTCTCAGGGCACCCCATAATATATATTCTTTTAATTGTATGCTTGTAGATCGCCAGTTTTTACTAGTTTTGTGCCACAGTATTGTTTGATGAGGCAGGGCTTCTTTTGTTTCCACCTATTTTTAGGTGAATTTACATTAAAAGTATCGACTTCGGTACCCAACCCTAATGTTTCGTCTCCTGAAATGTTTTTTTTTTTAGGGCTGGGATGCGATTAAAAGTTTTAATCTAATTAATTACAGGCTCTGTGATTAATTAATCGCAATTAATCGCATTTTAATCGCACATCGATATTTGACCTGAGAAGCATTTTTTTAAGTAAAACACATTTTGTTTTACGAGTGAATCAACGAGTGAGTTTTTTAAATCTAAATTTCGCATCCACTGGGCCAAGCAAATCGCTCTGATCGGCTACTTCTCGCTTTGCGTTTGTTGTCTCTTCTTGGTTCGTGCATCGCTATGATCGGTATGCCCGAAACTGAAGGTTCTGTAGTGCAAAAACTAAGTGCGATTAAAATGCGTACATTTTTTTAATCGCGTTAATTTTCTGTAATTAATTAATCGCAATTAATCAGTTAAAGTCCCAGCCTTATTTTATTTTTTTTGTCATTTTTGTCTTATTCTTATTCTTTGTTTGAATTGAGATTCAGTCTTCTGAAATTGTTTTAGTCTAGTCTAGTCTCATTGACAAAATATCAAAATCTTGGGTTAGGGTTAGTCTTAGTCTTTTTGTCTTTTAGTCTTAGTCTTAGTCGAGAAAATTAACACTGAGTATTTGCTTGTAACATGACCTTATATTCACTTGGCATCAGGGGTGTCACCAAATTCTGGGCCCTGGGTACAAGGATTCAATGCGGGCCCCCGCACACTTATTTTGTACTTTAACTATTGAAAAATAGCAGATATACAAGCTCACAGCGCGGCACCGAGTGCTGCGGTGCGAGCTTGTAGATCTGCTATTTTTGAAAAGAAAATTGTCTATTTCAATTTGAATATTTCAAATCCTAAGGTTTTTTGAAAAAAACAATGTTTCTATGTCAGTGTTGCTCAAACCTTTTCATGTGAAGGACCCCCAAAATGATATGTATTTTGCCACGGACCCATATCTCAAAAATATTTAGTTCCAGGAACCCCCAGAAGCAAAACACATTTTCCCGACTTTTCAAAAGTAGCAGATCTACAAGCTCGCAGCGCACCACTCGGTGGCACGCTCTGAGCTTGTAGGTATGCTATTTTTCAATAGCTAAAGTTACTAGGGCCCCTCCGCCCCCTCCACCTTTGGCCCTAGTAACTCAGTCCCATTTCAACAACTGAAGGGAAAATGCTAAAATGTATGCATTACTGAGAACTATCAAATGCCTGGTTTATATCTCCCACCCATGAACTGTAGCGATGTGTTGGTGGATGTTTTCTCCGACGCACGGGCTGTCAGATAAAACACGGGCTGTCAGCCCAAAACAAGAGCTATCAGATCACTCCCACAAAGTAACGTCAGAAACACAGGACACCCCAGCAGCACGCAGCAGTGTCACACAACGCATCTCCTCTGATAAATCCGATCATTTTTGTTGTGTATATAGCAACTGGGTGTCAATGTATAGGGATACTGGACATCTGGACAGCTTGATGTAAAATGTGCTCTTTTGTCCAAAATATTAAGAATTAGTACATTTTCTACAAGATGGAATTAGTTTAATCTTTTAAGTCAGATAAATAAACACACTACATTTAATAACTGAAACAATTGGCCTATATAGTAAGTATTACTGTACACTACAGTAGGCCTATAGGCTGCAATATAATTACATAATTTATCGATAGGCCAATTTGTAAAAAATAAAAACGCACATTTAGGACAGCAGGGGTCCTTCCACTTCAGAATGGACCGGAGTTTCCAATGTGTAGCAGTGTTGCTAAATGTGCCTTTGATCTGTGTGTTTACAGGTGAGAAATTATGATGATAAAGTGTATGTTTCTGGAGGGATACACACCCAGGTCCTGACTCTCCTGAGCTCCGAGTCCGGATCAATCTGCAGTCGAAATGGCGTTTCTGATGCGTGTTATTGTGGACGACTACATCGAACATGCAAATAATCCCGCGATGTGCAGCTTTGCCAACCGCAGTCAAGTTTGGCTCTTCAATAACCCTGTCCCCAACAATGCGACGACCTGGTCCGCCCTTATGACCTACATCAACAACCAGTTGGGGCAGAGACTTCCTGGTGTTCAGCCTGGTTCATTCGAAGCGATAATCCATCAAGGAACGTTTGATGCTTGGTTAAATATACACCCAAACCAATTACCTGGATGTCGCCGTATGATTCCAAATGTCTTCCCACCAGACGACTTCCCTTGTGAGCCCAACATCCTGAATGTTGTGGGCAATGCTGCTGTTCAACTTACCTACACAATGTCCCGGATAAATCACATGATGCAGGCGATATAAGAGGCAGGACCACCTCCCACCAAGAAGAAGCCGAAGAAGCCCAGACGTGACTCTCCCGGTCGTGGCTCTGGCGGAAGTGGCCCTGGCATTGGGAGTGAGAGAGTCTTTGTCTCTTTTGCAGTTGCCTGACCCCTTCCTGTCGCCAAGATCTCTCTCGCTCTCGCTCTCTCTCGCTCTCTCTCTCTCGCTCTCTCTCTCTCTCTCTCTCTGGTGATAATATGTGGATAATTCTCTCCACCTCCAACAACTCACTCCAGTGTTGTTTTGATTCATTGAAAGTGTTATAGTAATGTGGATTTTGACATATTTGATAACTGTGAGTATTTTCATACTGTACTACAAGAGAGTGTTTATTATTGATTGTTATTGATTTGATTGCTAACCAGAGAATGCACCTTTATTGATTTTGATATTGAGACTATTATGGATATTGAGAATTTGAGATTTAACCTGGAGTTTCCAATGTGTAGCAGTGTTGCTAAATATGCCTTTGATCTGTGTGTTTACAGAATGGCAAGTAAAAACCCTTATACCTGCACACTGGAGTCATTATTTACATCCAAATAACCAAGTGTGTAACATCAGCATACCTGCAAGTGTACAACAAGCACCGTAGCTGCATTTCAATGGTGAGGGGAATACGGAACGTGTCATTCCCATGTCAACCAGTGACAATATCTGCTACATGCTTGGAAACCTGCTTCAATGGGACCTTGACCTGACCATTAGCATAAGGGCTTGTACACACTGCAAGACTTTTTGCTCAGATTTTTCTGTAGCCGACCATTTTTGGCGCTCGCCGACAAGCCCCCGGCCCGAACTGATGCAATATCAGACTCATTCTGGTATTGCTCATTCTGTGTGAAAGGCACTATAGGTGAGTTCAATATAAGGTTTAACCTCCAAAAAATTGATACAAAAGGTTTTTGAATGGATTCTGGTAGTATTGGGTGTGCTAAATAACATACTCAAAATCTACCAAAATCTACCTCCCCGAAAGCCGCCATTTTCAAGATGGCGTCCGAGTTGACTGCGGGGAGCTTAAAATGGCTATATCTCGAATGGAAAAAATTTTGCTAATATTTTGTCAACTGATTCTGGTACCTCTGGACATGCTTTTAGAGCATACTAAAAATAGAGGACAATATTCCGTTCAGATTTCAGAAAGGCTTCATTTTCAAGATGGCGCGTGACTGGCATCCACGATGGCTGCAGGAGCTTTAAATGCCTATAAACTGGGATTTAATTTGTAAAAACCATAACAATTATGCACTTGGTGACACATTTTTGACTTTTGGCATGGTGTTGGGGATGGACATAAGGTTTTCAAAAACCATCGGCAAGAAGTTGGGCTAGCCCCCTAGTGGTCTGTTTGAAATTAATATATTAAATAGGTCTATACATGGTTGAAACCCCAAATGATTGATGGAAGAGATTTTTCAATTGATTCTGATACTATTAGGTATGCTAAATAACATCTTAAAAGCTTAGGAGAAACAAACCACTGAAAAGGCATAATCTTCACAATGGCGTCCATGGGAGCTTAAAATGCATATAAATTGGGAGGGAATATGTGCCATCTTGAAAAGTATGCATATCCAGTAGTTTATTTTTTTTGTTCCCTAAGCTTTTAGTATGTTATTTAGCATACCCACTAGTAAGAGAATCCATTGAAAATTCTCTTCCATCAATTATTTGGGGTTTATACCATGTAGGCCTACTAACCTATTTAATATTGGATTCATTGCAAACAGACCACTAGGGGGTGAGCCCAACTTGTTTGCTATGTTTTTTGAAGACCTTATGCCCATACCTAACACCATTCCAAAAATCTTAAACTAGTCACCAAGTGCATAATTGTTATGATTTTGTTTACATATAAATCCCAGGTTATAAGCATTATAAGCTACCAGCGGCCATCATGGACGCGCCATCTTGAAAAGGAAGCCTTTCTGGATGGTGTATTTTCCTAAATCTTTAGTATGTTCTCAAGCATGTCCAGAGGTACCAGAATCATTTGAAAAAGCATTTGAAACATTGTTTCCATTCGAGATATAGCCATTTTAAGCTCCCCGCAACCATCTGGGACACCATCTTGAAAATGGCGGCTTTCTAGGAGGTAGATTTTGGTAGATTTTTACTATGTTATTCAGCACATCCGATACTACCAGAATCCATTGAAAAACCTTTTGTATAATTTTTTTGGGGGTTAGGCCATATTTTCTCTTAGAATGACTCACCTACTACGAGAAGATCAGGCCACGATAATAGTGCTCGCTGATCTCTTCCACAGCGTTTCTAGATGTCCAGCACTAGCAGGTTTGATATTTGACTCTGTCGCAAACTGGACATCATACGGTATGAAAGAGTTTGCGAGCGCACCCAGAGACGATCCGTGTTACAGCCAATGAGAGCAAGTCAGCTGTGCTCACAGGCAGAAACTCTGTCTGTCTGTATTGATAGATGGATATCATGAATATATAGACCTTTATTCCCGAGGGTACATTTAGGTGTCTTATTGGTAGTAATAATGCTGTTAAATAATTATCTATGAAACCAACGCATCTAACTGTTACGTTAACTCATACAGTGCCATCCGGCCACAAGGGGTGCTAGAGTGCCAGAAATGTCTCCATTGACCTTCTTTATAGCTTTCGTCGACCCTCTCCCAACTGGCTTGTGTTTTCACTCCGGTCAATCCTATGTCCTTACCCCTCCCCCCCCCTCCTCTCCTGCTCTTTTTTTCTTTTTTCCAGCAAGAAAGGGTTATAGCAGCGCCGTGGTACTGTATGTACTGTATGGCAGCAGCGTGCTCCCTTAAATGCACAAATACATTTTCGTTGTACTGTGAATGTACTAGTATGTGTACTGTTCTTTGAAAATGAGTTGATCGTTGACAAATGAAACCGTGCCTGTGTACCTGTACTGTACTGTTACAATGACAATAAACTCTAATCTAATCTGGGTGTCCAGAGGAGGAAGCTAGCTGACACGTAGCCAAAATGCTAACCCATTGAGAAGCCCGATCTAAAGCTATTTCAGCCGCAAAAAACTTTCTCCTTGGGTCTGGGGACACAACCCGGAGAAAATCCTGTCTAAAGATGTGATTTATTATTGGAGTGGGCGGCGCGATTCGGCCGTTAGCGCGAGTACGGCCCGTGGATGGCCGAGTCTAAGTCCCGGCCAAGGATGGACGTCTAGACCGGGGCTTCGTTGAGGCCTCTGATAAAATAATTCATTTTATTAAATATCCCAGACTAGTTCGGGATAGGCACCCTGGAATACGTCGCGCCGCCTACAATGAACATTTGGTGAACATTGGGGGGGTCTAAACTTTATTTTAAACCATTTTCAATGGAATAAATCGTCGGAGCATCTAGCGTCTCTCGTTGGTGAGCGCTGGACGAGCCGGGACCACCCACGTTGCTCCAAGCAGCTCGGGGTAAGTAAAATAGCAAATAAAAAAAAAGTTTGACCCCGAATATCCCGAACTAGTTCGGGATAGGCACTAATTAACTCATTGCGTGCCAGCGCCCTCTAGGGGCCAAAGAATGCCAGCGCATCTCTCATAGGCGAGCGCTTTAGCTTCCATGACTTCAGCTTCCAGGACCTCACGTCCTCACGTTGATACACAGCATGGAAATGTCCCGGATGGAGATGCTAACAGAATGGCCATTCCCATTTTTTCATCTAAAAGATCATTTTTGGGCGATTTCGCCGTAAAGAAACCTCACGCCGCTTTCTCAAAACACAAAAAAGAGATATAAGACTTTAAAGATGTTGCCTTTCATTGGATTAGGCGGAGATTGGCGATTTCGTTCGCAAACTACGGCCGGCCGGGACGTTGTTAGCTTTCGGCTAGTAGCTACAAAAATCAAGCCAGGCTTCAGAAGGCCTCTTATCATTTTATTCATTTTCATTAAATATCCCGGACTAGTTCGGGAGAGGCACCATGGAATACGTCGCGCCGCCTACAATGAACATTGGGTGAACATTGGGGGGGGTCTAAACTTTATTTTAAACCATTTTCAATGGAATATATCGTCGGACAGAGTAGAATGGCTTGCTGGCTAGCGGCTAGCGAGCCGGGACCACCCACGTTGCTCCAAGCAGCTCGGGGTAAGTAAAATAGCAAATAAAAAATTGTTTTTGATCCAGAATATCCCGAACTAGTTCGGGATAGGCACTGGATGAGTTAAGACCATGCAGCAGCGATGATGGTGTTATTATGAAAACATTGAACAAGTGTGAACACTCTATCTGTGTGTGTACAGTATGTCTGTCTGTGTGTGTGTGTGTGTGTGTGTGTGTGTGTGTGTGTGTGTGTGTGTGTGTGTGTGTGTGTGTGTGTGTACAGTATGTGTGTGTGTGTGTGTGTGTGTGTGTGTGTGTGTGTGTGTGTGTGTGTGTGTGTGTACAAGGGGCGGCATAGCTCAGGGGTAGAGAAACCGTTATTAGAGCACGAAGGGTTCCCGAAGGGTTCCCAGTTCGAATCCGGGCTCCCCCTGAGTTAATGTCGAAGAGTCCTTGGGCAAGACTCTGAACCCCTAATTGCTCCCGGTGAGCTGGTTGGTGCCTTGCATGGTTTCCTCTGCCACCGGAGTATGAATGTGTGCGTGAATGGGTGAATGTAATGCACAATCTATGTAAAGCGCTTTGGATTAAAGCGCTATATAAATGCACAATTTACCACATTTACAGTCCAGGCTCAAACCCACGATACTCCGGAACCACAGTTAGGGTGGGGGGTTTGTTTATGCATATCGTTGAGACGAAACAATGTCTCCGCGATATGCCTTTTCAGAGATATCGTATCTCGTGATACAATGAGGGAGAGCCTTGTAAAAAGAATCCTGTTGAATTGTTAATACAGAGATTGTACAAGAGAGACATATTGGACAGCAACGCCGCCCCCTGGCCCATCATCATGACATACCCCACCCCCCTCACCTGCTCTCACTAATCTATCACACCTGAACTTGCTCAGAACTCGTCAGTGACCAGGTATATATACTGGCTCTGCTCAGTCAGTTGTAGCCTAGTAGCAGCAGCAGAAGGACCTGGTAGCCCTGGAGCCAACACTATGCGTGTGCGTCAAGGAAGTGAGTGCAGTTGATATGGTTACGCCTTTTATTATTTACTGTTGTGATGATTGTTAGACTTAATATTTACTGTTGTGATGATTGCTAGACTTATGGCCTAGAAGAATATACAATGTTTGAAGTGCATCTGGTAACCTTGTAAACCTTGTAATGTATTTAGTAGTACTTCTCCCATTGGCTTAATTGTTATTTCATGTGATGCAATTGTATTTCATTATTATATTTTCATCTTTTATATTTATAGAATAAACCACACATCATAAAATCATCATGGGAATCCTCAATCCACTCTAATAGTACCATGGCAGTGTTGAATTAACCTAACCAGCACTGAACCCTGACACCTCAAACCCTTTACTACAGAGATTATTTGCAGAATGTATATGAACCTGTATTTTGGTCTAAATCAGTAGTTCTCAAACAATGTACAAATTAAACCAAGTGGGGGTCCATTTGGTTTCATCCGTATACTGTCAGAGTTAAATACTTGTAAGGGTCAATCTAGACCTCCCAAAAGGACCAAACGTATACTCTCAGGGCGGCTTGCACCAAGAGGGATTAAATAAATCTTAGTTTAGGGTTAATCAAGGGTTTGTTGATCTAGGTTTTATTTTAAATCTAGGTGCGTTGCACAGCTTTCATTATCTATTTGTCACAGTTAGAATCACTTCCAAGCTTCAGTTCTGAAGAGCTTTCATTATCTATCTGTCACAGTTGGAATCACTTCCAAGCTTCAGTTCTGAAGAGCTTTCATTATCTATTTGTTATCCTATAGATTCTAACTGTGACATGTGACAACTGTGTATCTATTTGTCACAATTTACTCCTCTTCCTCCTCCAGCCGCTGGACCTCCTCCTCCATCTGCTCCTGGACCATCTGGTGCTCCTCCAGGCGCAGGTGGTCGAGGACGAGGAATAGGAGCAGCTCCTCGTCTTCGATCATCTGGGGCGTTGGCAGCTGCTCCTGGAACATATGGTGCTCCTCTTCCTCCTCCAGGAGCAGGTGGTCGAGGACGAGGAAGAGGGACGAGGAAGAGGAGCAGCTCCTCTTCCTCGTCTTCGATCATCTGGGGCGTTGGCAGCTGCTCCTCGTCCCCGTCTACCTCCAGCTGCTCAATCGTCTCCTCCTCTAGCTCCTGGAACATCTGGTGCTCGGCCTCGAGATGTTCCTCGTGTTGTGGGACCAATGACGCGCCGAGATGCGCTCCTCGTCCTCGTCTTCGATCATCTGGGGCGTTGGCAGCTGCTCCTGGAACATATGGTGCTCCTCTTCCTCCTCCAGGAGCAGGTGGTCGAGGACGAGGAAGAGGAGCAGCTCCTCTTCCTCGTCTTCGATCATCTGGGGCGTTGGCAGCTGCTCCTCGTCCCAGTCTACCTCCAGCTGCTCAATCGTCTCCTCCTCCAGCTCCTGGAACATCTGGTGCTCGGCCTCGAGATGTTCCTCGTGTTGTGGGACCAATGACGCGCCGAGATGCGCTTAGGCTGCGAAGGAGTCCCACAACACGAGGTAAATTAATAGTTAGTTAGTGTGGTTGTTGTAGTCCGGTTTGTTTTATGCTTCTGTATAATCTTTTAGACCATCAGGAAGCAGCATTCTGGGTGACGCCACCATTATAGAGTAAGTCCACTGAGTTAAGTTTGGTCACAACGTATACACGTTATATACGTTGTGACCAAACTAGGAGGGCAACAACACTTGCAACTTCCAAAATTGTGGGTATGAGGAAGAGGCGAGATGGGGGACGAAGGCCGTCTTGTGATTGGTGAAGTTTCACTAGCTAAATGTGGCATTAAAAAATTACATTCCTATCAATTTTCTTAATTACAATGAAATAAAGTTGATGTGTATGTGTTTTTTTAATGGCAACTGTTATAACATCTCCCGTAACGCTGCTCTCAAAAATCCACTGCACGTAAACAATAATGGAGTCCCAAATCACTTTTCTGTGGATCTGATTGTTAGCCTTCTGGTTGGTCCCTGACTGACCAACCAGAAGGCTCTATCTGCCTTGTCCCGCCCTGGTTCCGCCTTCTTATGTTGAATTTGCTGAAACATCATTTTTGGAGAGCTAAAAACATTTAAAAACATTCTGAGTCACTATACTGCCACTGAGCAGTTCCATTTTACTGAAACCAAGTTTGAAATTAGAATTGAACACACAGAATAACAATACGAAGCAACCAAATTACAATGGTAGTGGATGGAGTTTCCCACCAAATGGCCCACCAAGACATAGCAACCAATGGGTGTGAAGAGGGGTGGGACAACGGGTGGGACTTGACAAAGGGTGAATGCACCTTTGTTCCTTGCATAAGGCTGCCGCCAGCTTGGTTAAAGTACAAATATAATACATCCAATGGAAAAGAAATTAATAGAAATAAGAAATAATGAATAGATCAATTTCTATAACATCGCAAAGGTAAGCCCCAATAAATAAATAATAAATCTGGCAGTAGAACTGTTAGCCCCATGGGCCACTCCCACTGATACACCCCCTGTCAGTGGGAAGATGATATGAACAGTTATTGAGCTGTTATTTGGCCAGCCTTTCCACAACATTTTTGCAAATCTGTGAATTAATATCGAAGAGACAAAGATTTTATTTTTTGCTATTTTATCATGAACATTAGTGAGGACCAATTATATTCAAGATAAGGTTGAAAAGTGGTGAAGACCTCCTTTAAGACATATAACAATGGTTCTCAAAACTTTACATTTTCAAGCTCTCATTAACTCTGACAGTGACACTGTCCATTTGTCCACTGAGTTACAGACTCGTAAGGGTCAATTTAGACCCCCTAAAGGAACCCAGAGAGTCCCTGGAATCTACTATGGGCACCACTGACATAGAAGATGATGATTTAAAGGCGATACAGACATCTGTTTGTTAATGAATCCTACCTTCATTCCAGGAGCAGTCTCCAACCTTTACGTCGACCCCTGCGGAACCAAATACACCGGAACCAAATACACCAGCCTGAAGGTGTTTTGGGACGCGGCAGGGGGCGACGTACATCGCTACAGGATTGAGGCCGAGCCCATGTATGGAGGAGGAGGAAAGGTTTACCCCCTGTTTTTTTTTTTTCTGAAAAATGTATTATTCAGCTTCTGTAGCAGCTAGAAACAAAATTCCAAGATTATTTCATAGCTTACACCTTTGGCTTTCATAGAAGATTTGTAGAAAAACTTCAAATATTTTTTTTTTCTTCAAAAATTACAATACCTAAACTTTACATGCACTGTACTACACAAAAATGTGTTCCCGTCCATAATGGTTCTGGGAAAAGCACAAGCTGCAGAGACGATGTTAATGTGTTTATGGTGCATGTGTTTGCTTGTGTCTCCCTGCTGAAGATTCAGATGGAGGTGGACGGGCGACTTGGACGGGCGACGCTCACTCTCCTACAGCCCGACACATCCTACAAGGTTACAGTGGTACCGGTACGGGCTGTAGGGGACGGAGCGGCCATGTCCATAGAGGCATACACAGGTAAGTGTGCTATGTACAGTATATTCATGTGTAGTCAGTGGTAATATTGAGTCTGTGATCTATGCTATAGAGTAGTGACGACTCTGCAAAAATGTCAAATGTTTTAGACTTTTACAGTTAATAAACGTTTGCAGACACTACGTACGGGCTGTAGGGGACGGAGCGGCCATGTCCATAGAGGCATACAAAGGTAAGTGTGCTATGTACAGTATATTCATGTGTAGTCAGTGGTAATATTGAGTCTGTGATCTATGCTATAGAGTAGTGACGACTCTGCAAAAAATGTTTTAGACTTTTACAGTTAATAAACGTTTGCAGACACTACCAGGGTTGAATTACCTGGATCTATCTATCTATCTATCTATCTATCTATCTATCTATCTATCTATCTATCTATCGATCTCGATCGATCGGTTTAGGGGTTAGGGGTTAGCAAACTACGCCCAGACAGGTAAGCCACCAAAAACACCCCTAATTGACACTAACACAGGGGTCTTCAAAACTTCAACATTTTCAGGCCAAGGACCCCTTAACTGAGAGAGATGAAGCAGGGACCCCTTAGCTGAGAGAGAGATGAAGCAGGGACCCCTTAGCTGAGAGAGAGAGAGAGATGAAGCAGGGACCCCTTAGCTGAGAGAAATGAAGCAGGGACCCCTTAACCGAGAGAGAGATGAAGCAGGGACCCCTTAACCGAGAGAGATGAAGCCGCGACCCCCACTACATACAAATGTGTGATGCAGATTCTCATGGATTTCACAGATAGATAGATCAGATAGATCTAAAAGTTCTCAATTATGGATGGTCCGATCGCATTTTTTGGAACCAATCACGATCACCTAAGTCTGATCACCCAATACCGATCAATCACCGATCCAATCAACTGGGGCAATATTATTATTATTATTTATTAAGGCTGTCAGTCGATTACAATATTTAATCTGATTAATCGCAAGAACAATGTTTGTCTTAGGGAAATTTCTCCAAATGAAAAAAAAAAAAGAAAAAAAAAAGATCCCATTCAGACAGTAGGCCTATGGCAATATTGTCTGCCCTTCATTATTTTCAAGGCAGAAAACAACCCATGTCATTCTCGTTCAATTATATTCAATAACTTTTCTTCTTACTTGGTTAAAGGACAACTCCTCCCAAAATAACTTTTAGGCTGTATTTCTTACTTGTTTTAATGAAAAAATATGGTCCCTGAGGTTTATTAGGCATAAAATCCCCTAATGTCCAATTTCCACAGCAGACCCCAGCAGCCTATCAGCCTAAAATGGCATTTATAAGCCTATGGTTTTTACCCTGTTTGTAGCGGTCAAAAGTGATTTTTTTTCTTCATGGAGGCATTACTACTTCATTTAGTATATGATACCGTGCATCATTCTCCCCTAATAAGCCCCCCCTCGTCTGAAAAGACCCCAAAGACGACGCCTCGCGAGAACGCAAGATTCTCGCAACGTGGCATTGTATATAAATAAAAAAATGGCTGCGTTCCAGGACGCCCTGAGAGTCGAGTAAACAAACAGCGCACTGCGCACCGCGAATTGAAGTTTGCTGCTGTTAGCGTTATTTTATTCATTGCGCCAGCGAGGATCATTTATTATAATGGATGAACATTCAGACAATGCAGACGACTGAGTACGATGGTGTGGGATATATGTTTGAGCCGGAGTTCACACAAGAAAAGCTGCTTGAGCGTGAAATGAGAGAGCAGGAGATGGCACAACAGCCAGCAGATGCCAACGCTCCACTGCAGAGAATCGACGGCGATTGGTCATTGTGGTATACGTGTGGACACTGCCAAGACATGCCAACAGAGGAGGAGAGTTTTTGTTGCTTTGAGTGGGAACTGTGGTTGCAGCGCTGTCGTGGCCCAGACGTGTCACAGCGTGCTAGCCAACGTGCTGGCCAATGGGGAAAAGCGGGACAACTCCTGAAAGGCTGGTTCATTCCTGGCCGGTCCAGGCCAGCCATTAGGAAAAAAAATTAAAAAAAAATGTCGGCCTTCGTTCCATTTTGGGGGCCGGGCGGCCAACAAAGTAAATTCTTACTGTCGGGCAGAAACCTTGTATCTCCAAGTTTCAAATTTGTACATTTTTTTCGCAAAGCAAAGCCCTGCTTCATCATACAAGGCCGTTGCACAAAAGTAGTGAAAACAGCAGATCTACAAGCACACAACCCCTCACACCGCGAGGCGTTGTGGTGCTTGTAGATCGGCTGTTTTCACTAGTTTAAATCATTTTTAAAATTATAAATACAAAACAAATGGTTTTGGACCTACAAGGTTTGCACACAACAACGACGAAATATAACTCATGTAATTGGCCCACTGGCTTGTCACTTGTCATGATCTGAAATGGCAAATCTTTGAGTAGCAGCAGCGCTATAGAGAGAGATCTCTCTTTATAGCGTGCAATAAGAGCCTCTCCAACTCTTTTTCCCGGGCTGAATCAGGGAACCAGCACGTCCTTGTTGACCTACTTGTTATCCTTCAAGATGTAGTGGATTGTAGTGATTGAAAATAGACCTCAAAATTGTACTTACGGTAAGTACAAGGCTTGAGTAAATGAACTTAGTTACTTTGCACCACTGAGGTACACAGGTCGAGGCCCAAAAGAGGCCCACACTAGTGAATAGAGCAGATCTACAAGCTTGCAACGCGTCACAAGCAGAATACATCTTTCATGGGTCTGGTGTTTCTGAGATAAGAATCACTTCCAAGCTTCAGTTCTGAAGAGCTTTCATTATCCATCTGTCACAGTTAGAATCACTTCCAAGCTTCAGTTCTGAAGAGCTTTCATTATCCATCTGTCACAGTTAGAATCACTTCCAAGCTTCAGTTCTGAAGAGCTTTTATTATCCATCTGTCACAGTTAGAATCACTTCCAAGCTTCAGTTCTGCAGAGCTTTCATTATCCATCTGTCACAGTTAGAATCACTTCCAAGCTTCAGTTCTGAAGAGCTTTCATTATCCATCTGTCACAATTTACTCCTCTTCCTCCTCCAGCCGCTGGACCTCCTCCTCCATCTGCTCCTGGACCATCTGGTGTGTCTGCAGCGCCTCGACCTTCTCCTCCAGCTCCTCCTCCAGCTCCTGGAACTTCTGGTGTGGCTCCTCGTCCTCGTCTACCTACAGCTGCTCTGGCTCCTCGACCTCCTCGACCTTCTCCTCCTCCAGCTGCTCTGGCTCCTCGACCTCGAGATGCTCCTCGTGTTGTGGGACCAATGACGCGCCGAGCCGCGCTTAGGCTGCGAAGGAGTCCCACAACACGAGGTAAATGAATAGTTAGTTAGTGTGGTTGTTGTAGTCCGGTTTGTTTTATGCTTCTGTATAAACTTTTAGCCAATCAGGAAGCAGCATTCTGGGTGACGTCACCATTATAGAGTAAGTCCACTGAGTTCAGTTTGGTCACAACGTATACACGTTATATTATGTTGTGACCAAACTAGGAGGGCAACAACACTTGCAACTTCCAAAATTGTGGGTATGAGGAAGAGGCGAGATGGGGGACGAAGGCCGTCTTGTGATTGGTGAAGTTTCACTAGCTAAATGTGGCATAAAAAAATGACATGCCTATCGAATTTCTTAATTACAATGAAATTAAGTTGATGTGTATGTGTTTTTTTAAGGGCAACTGTTATAACATCTCCCGTAACGCTGCTCTCAAAAATCCACTGCACGTAAACAATAATGGAGTCCCAAATCACTTTTCTGTGGATCTGATTGTTAGCCTTCTGGTTGGTCCCTGACTGACCAACCAGAAGGCTCTATCTGCCTTGTCCCGCCCTGGTTCCGCCTTCTTATGTTGAATTTGCTGAAACATCATTTTTGGAGAGCTAAAAACATTTAAAAACATTCTGAGTCACTATACTGCCACTGAGCAGTTCCATTTAACTGAAACCAAGTTTGAAATTAGAATTGAACACACAGAATAACAATACGAAGCAACCAAATTACAATGGTAGTGGATGGAGTGTCCCACCAAATGTCCCACCAAGACATAGCAACCAATGGGTGTGAAGAGGGGTGGGACAACGGGTGGGACTTGACAAAGGGTGAATGCACATTCGTTCCTTGCATAAGGCTGCCGCCAGCTTGGCTAAAGTACAAATATAATACATCCAATGGAAAAGAAATTAATAGAAATAAGAAATAATGAATAGATCATTTTCTATAACATCGCAAAGGTAAGCCCCAATAAATAAATAATAAATCTGGCAGTAGAACTGTTAGCCCCATAGGCCACTCCCACTGACACACCCCCTGTCAGTGGGAAGATGATATGAACAGTTACTGAGCTGTTATTTGGCCAGCCTTTCCACAACATTTTTGCAAATCTGTGAATTAATATCGAAGAGACACAGATTTTATTTTTTGCTATTTTATCATGAACATTAGTGAGGACCAATTATATTCAAGATAAGGTTGAAAAGTGGTGAAGACATCCTTTAAGACATATAACAATGGTTCTCAAAACTTTACATTTTCAAGCTCCCATTAACTCTGACAGTGACACTGTCCATTTGTCCACTGAGTTACAGACTCGTAAGGGTCAATTTAGACCCCCCTAAAGGAACCCAGAGAGTCCCTGGAATCTACTATGAGCACCACTGACATAGAAGATGATGATTTAAAGGTGATACAGACATCTGTTTGTTAATGAATCCTACCTTCATTCCAGGAGCAGTCACCGACCTGAACGTCGTCCCCTGCGGAACCACCTACACCAACCTGAAAGTGTTTTGGGACGCGGCAGAGGGCGACGTTCAGCGGTATAGGATCGAGGCTGAGCCCAAGGCTGGAGGAGGAAAAAAGGTTTACCCCCTGTTTTTTTTTTTCTGGAAAATGTATTATTCAGCTTCTGTAGCAGCTAGAAACAAAATTCCAAGACTATTTCATAGCTTACACCTTTGGCTTTCATAGAAGATTTGCAGAAAACTTTTTTTTGTCTTCAAAAATTACAATACCTGTACTTTACATGCACTGTACTACACAAAAATGTGTTCCCATCCATAATGGTTCTGGGAAAAGTAGAAGCTGCAGAGACGATGTTAATGTGTTTATGGTGCATGTGTTTGCTTGTGTCTCCCTGCTATAAAATGTGTTCCCTTCCATAATGGTTCTGGGAAAACCTCAAGCTGCAGAGACGATGTTAATGTGTTTATGGTGCATGTGTTTGCTTTTGTCTCCCTGCTGAAGGTTCAGATGGTTTGCGACGCCCTGTTCCCTACAGCCCAACACAGACTACACTGTTACAGTGGTGCCTGTGTACCGGGCTGTAGGGGACGGAGCGTCTGCGTCTATAGAGATATCCACAGGTAAGTGTGCTATGTACAGTATATTCATGTGTAGTCAGTGGTTGCGACCGTAAGGTCGCAGTTTAGTATCAAAACCTCCACCGGCCGTCCGTCACGTCACACGTCACACGTCACACCTTTGCCCTGCTCATATCTGGGCTTGTTTGTGTATTGTATGACATCACGCCACATCATCGGCTGAGGACTGTGTGATGTCATCATATCTCCATATATGGAGACATAAGTTGCTCATGCCTAAATATGGGCTGGTGAGGTCAGACTTAGTGTGATGCGTAGGTTATCTCCATATATGGAGATTCAACTTCAATGAGTAACCATGGCAAATCACACCATACACAAATAACCCTTATATAAGACCGGCATTATCTACCGACAGCTGCTATAAGCCAACCCTGGCGATAAGGTCTGAGTCGAAGAAATGCTTCTTTCCTGGCAAGAATTGCCCCTTTATACTGTAGGGCTTGTTTGTGTATTGTATGACATCACGCCACATCATCGGCTGAGGACTGTGTGATGTCATCATATCTCCATATATGGAGACATAAGTTGCTCATGCCCAAATATGGGCTGGTGAGGTCAGACTTAGTGTGATGCGTAGGTTATCTCCATATATGGAGATTCAACTTCAATGAGTAACCATGGCAAACTGTCAACTGCCCGTATGTCTTGATAATTGGTAAAACAAACTTTTGGCCTATTCCGATTAGGGAGTCTTACTGGTAATAGTAAGTGTGCTATGTACAGTATATTCATGTGTAGTCAGTGGTAATAGTAAGTGTGCTATGTACAGTATATTCATGTGTAGTCAGTGGTAATAGTAAGTGTGCTATGTACAGTATATTCATGTGTAGTCAGTGGTAATATTGAGTCTGTGATCTATGCTATAGAGTTGTGACGACTCTGCAAACATGTCAAATGTTTTAGACTTTTACAGTTAATAAACGTGTGCAGACACTGCCAGGGTTGAATTATCAGGATCTATCTATCTGGCTAACCCTAACCCTAACCTTTTTAACCCTAACCTAACCCTAACCTGAGAAGCATGTCTTTTTCAAGTAAAACACATTTTGTTGTACGACTGAATCAATGAGTGAGTTTTCTAAATCTAAATTTCACATCCACTGGGCCAAGCAAAGTGCTCTGATCGGCTACTTCTCCCTTTGCTTTTGTTGTCTCTTCTTGGTTGGTGCATCGTTATGATCGGTATGCCCGAAACTGAAGGTTCTGGGGTGCAAAAACTAAGAGCGATTAAATTTTTTTTAATCACGTTAATTTTATGTAATTAATTAATCACAATTAATCAGTTAAATTCCCAGCCTTAAAATATATATATATATCCACAAGTTTCCGCGGGAGTTTACTGGAGACCATCGGGACCAAACTTCCGGGTTTAACAGCAGACATACAAGCTCACGTGGCGTCGCAGATGCAACCGGTTGTGAGCTTGTAAATCGGCGCCGGAAGCTCGGTACAGACGTCTGCGCAATGCACTATGGGGCGTTGGAAACTCGTGGAGATAATAGTTTGGGTAACTCAGATTGGGGTAGGAGCGCTTGTTTTTGTTCACCTGGATGTGGAAGAAGCTCGTCCCAGTGGTAGAGCATTTGACTGCATTAGTCCCACACTGGTGAATGCTAACCTGGTGAATGATACTATGCCTAACCCTAAACCTTACCATAACCCCAAACCTAACCCTAACCTCAGTAAAACTAACCCTAATCCTAACCCCAACCTCAGTAAAACTATACCTAAACCTAATGCTAACCCTAATCCTAACCCTAAACCTAAACCTAATCCTAACCCTAAACTCAGTCAAATTATTCCTAGTTCCGCGAAGGAGGCGGCGCCTGCTCCACCTTCTGCACAAAAACAAGCGCTCCTGTTCTCAATCTAACTGAATCTCAAACTAACTGTGACATATATGTATATAATATGTATGTGTATGTGTATACACACATCATGCATTTAAATGCTTTAACCCTTAAGTTCTGTTCGGGTCATTTTGACCCGTTTTACATTTTCATTTGGAAAAAAAAGGTAGAAGTTCACATTTTTTCCACCTGAAACTCACTGGCCTGAAAGATTCTTCTGAGATGAACATTTAAAAAAAATATTTTTGCACTACAACCATGCTACACCCCCCTCATATCTTTTTGAACCTTAAGGCGAGACACTACAGGTGAATAGGGTAAAAAAATAACTAATAGCTACCACAATGAAACTTTTCCTGTTGATTACTTACATCAAAACTAAGATCTTTTGAATTACAAGTTTTCTGAAATCATATGTTTAGATATGCAAATGAGGCATTATATGCGCTAATAATGCCCAATTTGCAATTTAGCTCTTTCAGTGTTTAATGTGATATAGCAAAGCAGAAATGCAAACATTTACCATATATATCATATGAATTGTTTGGTATTGAGTCAAAGTCAATGTATCATGATGATTTATTAAGTTAAAATTTATATTAGTGTTTTTTTTTTTAAACCAAATATCCCCCGGGTCAAAATGACCCGAACAGAACGAAGGTGTAGTGAATCTGAACAGAACTTAAGGGTTAAAACGTCTCTTCCTGCAGAGGGAGCATGCCCCCACCACCACTGCATCGGAAAGAAACCCTTCGGGAGGAAAGACCATTTCCGCAAACATCTAGCAACAACCCATCACATGGTATGATGGGGCCTGCCTCTCTCTCTCTCTCTCTCTCTCTCTCTCTCTCTCTCTCTCTCTCTCTCTCTCTCTCTCTCTCTCTCTCTCTCTCTCTCTCTCTCTCTCTCTCTCTCTCTCTCGTGCGTGGGATGGTTTGAGTGTGTTTTGCTGCATGGACTGATGGTTATCTGATGATGTAAATCGTAATATAAATATAATACAAATATATCTGTCTCCCCCAATAGACTATCACTGACATAGATAATATCGTCAGCAGAGAGAGAACCTTGCGACAACAGGTGACAACAGGACACACACACACACACACACACACACACACACACACACACACACACACACACACACACACACACACACACACACACACACACACACACACAGGTTAACCTGGTGAAAATACTATGCCTAAACCGAACCCTAACCTCAGTAAAACTATGCCTAACCCTAACCTCATTAAGACGCGCGGAACAAGAGGGCAATGGGGGGGGGGGGGGAAGCTGCTCTGTTTGGTTCCATGATTGGTCACGATCAAGGAATTGGCATTTGACCGCATGGGCTTTTCAAGGGATGCGTGAAGGAGCTTTTAGCCAGCTTTAATGATCCTGGCTCGCCAAAGCTGCTGCTTCTCAGCCTGGCTTGGCGTTGGTGGAACTGAATAAACCAAATACAAACCTGGATTTGGCTTAAATCCTGGATTAGCTAATTCTGCCTTTGTGAGGCCCCATGTGTAGTTAAAAACAAACAAAAAACAACAAAAACACAATATTGCCCATTTTAGCCGACCCGACCCCAGCCCACAATGGGACTAATGCAAATCTGCTTATTCCATTGCTCCAAAGTCTTTTCGGTAACCCACTGATGAGCTAACAACATTCTCAAGTTACTCCATGGTAATATTACTGTTGAGATTTACTGTTGAAAAGAAAAAGGATTCAGTCACGTTCTAAATCTTGTCTCGCAAGACTTCCACATCCTATTGGATCAATAGTTCCGGTTGTGGGCTGTGAAGGGTCCTGGTAGGTCCTGGAAAAAAAAGCTATGCATTGTTTTATTTTTATTTTTTTAACATGTGATTCCAGTTACATACGGCAGATTCGGGCACGGGGTCCTTTATGCCGCACAGGTAAGGCTGCCAACAATATGACATTTTACATTCATTGTCACACAAATAATTGTGATTAACAATTTAGTTGTGTTTTTGGCATTGAACACTGGAATGTGAATACAAATGTCATTTATTTGATGTTGCACAGAGATTGACTAATAACCACTTAATATAATATAATTTTCCCAAACTTTTGAAAATCTGTGAATCTTTCAACATGGAAACTATTATGATGATTATGCAAAACATTTTTGTCTTAGGAATGTGTCTAAAACGAAAAAGTATTATTGAACTCAAGTCTCCATGGCATGAGTAATCAATAGACAAAGTCATTTTGGGGGTGAACTAATCCTTTAAGTGTCTTAATCCCCACAACCAACAAAAGCTTTAGCCTAAAGTTTAAACACTACCTCTATTTTAGTCGATTTGATTGGATTTATTTAGTTGATTTGATTGGATTTATTTTACGTTTGGTTAAAAGAAAACTCAGGAACAAGGGAGTCAAGCATTTGCACATTCCTTACTGCCGACTCTCAATGTTATTTGCTGGTAATTACTAATAATGCATTATGGATAGTTGCTCCAGCTCACAAGGTAACCTTTATCGAGTGACCCGCCTACCCATCCAGTAAATAACTGAACTCTGTAAACTCCCTGTCTTAAATTCCTCCTGCCATCTCGCCTAAAGATTCTCCAATAATTGAGCCTGTTAAATGTAAGTAATATATAATATAAAGCTAGGACACATATGATTGCACCTGTAATGAGCAAATGATAAAAGTCTCCACTATGTTGCCGCTATACTAGACATTGAATTATAGGCCTAAACGAAAAGCAGATGACTTAACAAACATGAATTCATAGCGAAATGGAAAAAAAAAAAAATATATATATATATATATATATATATACTTTTATTGTCTTTATTGTGACTTTTTTTGCACATCTTCCGTTTTTACAGATGTGGAAGGGCTAGGACGCCTACTGGTGGAGCTTATGGAGGAGGATCCAACACGTTACAATTTAATATTAGGAATGCTCTGTTCAGTGAGGTCGCTGGACACGGACCTCCTCCGAAACAAGGCCGTCGATCAATTGGTGGTAAGCACAGGTCAAAACTCATACATGAGATTTTCTTCTATAAGGTAAAACCTCAGAGTATGTGCGCGCGCTCCGGAAGACTCTCTCTCTCTGACACACACACACACACACACACACACACACACACACACACATTTACACATGCACATACATGCACAGTTTGCACCCAGCAAAAGGAAAGAGTTCTATTTTTATGTTTTTTCTTTGTGCGCAGTGACACACATGCTTTAGGCGTTAATGTTTTTGACATACACACATTATCATTCCATGGAATGGGCTCATTATCAAAATTGTCATACCTTAGAAATGGGCCAGTAGCCAGCTACTGGACTACTAGGAGTCTCCAGTAGACCCTTATCACCCTCTCTTTTGGGTGACGCAATGTTAACATTATGTTAGCGGTCCTTCCAAAATGGCAGACATCATTATTTTATTATGATGTATTGTATTGTAGGCTATTGTTTTTGTTGAGTGTGAGCTTTCAACTGTCATGTCCAATTATTTCTGCAATAAAGATCTAGCAAAAATGTTTTATAACCACAAATTTGATTTGGGTTCTATGATCCAATCATTAAAATGCAGCCTCTGGGTGACTTTAATTCCCCCACAGGATCAATAAAGGAATATATCTATCAATCAAACAAGTTTATACAACACAGCTTTTTATTATTTTTATATTGTTATGCAACTTTTTTAGCGCCCACACCCTAGGTGGGGTTGGCGATAGGGCCCTTCTGTGCTGAGTTTGCATGTTCTCCCCATGTCAGGGTTGATACCCTCACAAAAACATGCAGTAATCCTGGTCTCAATAATGCCTCCCCCTGGCCAGCCGGGCTGCCTGGTGGAGGGGAAAGGAACTGGTTGGAATAACATGTTCCTTCCACGCGGTATGCACTCTAAAAACAAAAACTAGGCTCTACTCAATTTTATTGGTGAAACATTTTTACACTCAAAAATATTGAGTAAATATTACTGTTATGAAATCAGGTAGATGATACTCAATTAATTTGAGTAAAAGTAACCAAAACTTTTACGTACTTATTAACAACTAAAATTGAGTACAATGACCTAAAGAAATTGAGTAGATATAATTACATTATTCAGTCAATGCCACAAAAGACTACAAGTAAATACATTGAAATATTAAGTAGATCTAATTGAATATTAGAGTATGATTTAACAAAACAAATATGTCACATTTACTCTATTCATTTACTTTTATTGATTTAATTCATATAGTACCATTTACCCCTTTCATTTACTTTACCTTTTACTCCAGGAGTACATGATGTCAAATGAATACACATGAAATAATTATGCAGATAATTATGTTTTTAATCAACTAATTTTGACCAGTGTAACACCACATCAAGTATGAACATTCAACATACTTTAGTATGTAAATGACATGCAACAATGCCTGCAAAAACAATATGTTTAAAGATAATGATCAGGAAAGGGGTATCCCTGACACTTTTAAAATGTTCTGTTTACTAAAGAGCAGTGTGTGTTCACAATACTGTATATAAGTACCTCTAATTGAACTGTGCATACTGTAAGTAAGCAGTCTGTCAAACATTATGCACCATAAGAACAATGAGCCCATCAAATGAACAGTAAGTCATAACCACAAAATACATTAAAGAAGACAGTCAGAGGCCATTTGGCACGAAAGAAAATCACAACTTGGAATATGAAATAATAAATAAGCATTTACAGTAGCTCAACATTTAAACATATTGACTATGCACACGTGTAATGTCTCTATGCTAAACTGACCTGTTTGCATTATGACTCGAATGCACCAGAAACAAACACTTTACATTAACTAATTACTATCAGCAACAAATACCATTGCAAAAATGCTGTTTTGACAATAAATCCACTTTCAGTACCCACTTTCTGATAGCATCTTGCTGAACAGTAGTCGGCAAGCAGAATTTTTTTCAGTCTCTGAACTTTGGCTGAAAGGTGTCCAGGATCCAACTCAACTAGTACTTTTTGGAACATCTCAAGACCATATCTGAGGTTCTTGGGGTATCTCAGATTAAAGGCATAGAACAGTCCCAACAGATAGCAGCAGACCCCCAAGATTGTTGAGGGCAGTGATGCCCTTAATCACAATACCTACATCAGTAGGTTCATTCATTGAGTCCTCTTGGTTCTGCAGCAGGTAGATCTTCATCATCATCATCATCATCACCTCCTCTGTCAACTTCTCTTCTACTCTGACAGGTGCACCAGCAGCTTCCTTCCTGCACACATTGTGAAGATAATTGTTTAGAGCTCACTTTCAGGCTAAATGTTACAAGACACACAGACACACATAGAGCAATCCTAGCTGTCTCCACACATGCAGCCCTGGGCATAATCTTGAATCAGTTGGACCAGACATGCAACGGATGCAACAGCCATTCAGCCAATGTCACAACCTCATTCTCTGGACATCACTATGCTGTTCCTTTGCATGTGATGGTCTCATCCACGATGACATTAAAACGTCAAAACATTTATTTTACTAACTTGAAAGTCCTTGATCTTGACACTATCTTCTTCCAGATGGTCGATGAGACATCGGATGATGACCTCTCGTGTTCGTTGATTGGGGATTCCTCTCTGCAGAATAGAAAAATAATTATTTGAACAATAAAGAAAAAGTATGACTGCACTTTCATAACTAACATAAACTTTGGCAATACAATTGTTTCCACAACCCAGTTTTAGCAACGGAAGCTGGGAGACTGTCCTTAGTAGCTATTAAGACATACATTTAGAAATGAATAATCAGGAGAGAGAGTTGCAGGGGATAAAGATGAGTTTAGCATAAATTAATATAGTAATTATTGTCATTAGCCAGGTGAAATATAATTAAAGCAGTTAGAGTAAATGAAAGTTTCATACCTGAAGTACAATACTCATTTGTGCCCAAACTGCCCTTCTTGGACTGGAACATGGACAGTAGTTTGGGGGTATAGAAGTCCAACATTGCCATACATTTTGGCTCAAGATTCAGTGCGGTGATCATCCTGAACTTTGCACTAACCTGGAAGACAGAGATGAGGGGAAGAGTAAAAAAGAAGACATGTAGATAATAATGTAGGCCTATACCTGTGCATTTTATCTTCATTGTACACACCATTGTATGCAGCTGTGCATAGCTTGTAATAAATGCAAAAAGTCACAATGACTAGAGGGCTTGCACATTCCCCTCACTGTAACCTTATAGCTGCAAACCTTTGTAAAGAACATAAGTTATACCCAATACATTTGTGTAGCCTATATGCACAAAGATACAGTAAATCTACTTACCAATATTTGCAAACACTCTCCAGGTTTCTTGTTGAAGAAGATGTGTGCTGCTGCTGTTTGTTGACAGAATGTTCCAGTAGAACTTTCCCATGAACCCTTGTGTACAATTTTGAATCTTAGTCATATCTACTCAATTGTTTAAGTTGTTGTGAGAGATGAAAGATTATTAAGTTGGAATGAATAATAATTAAGGGTCTTTTTAAATTGATCCATATAAGTACTCCATACTCAAATATTATGAAGGAAAATTACCAAAACAAATTGAGTATAATTCATGAATAAAATCAGTTGGTCAAATGGATTTTTACTCATTTTGTTTGGTGTGACCTACTCAAACAATCACATACATGATATTCAGTGATTTTATTGAGTAAATATAACCTTTTCTAATAGTGCTATTTACTCGGTCACAGAATTCTTTCTTAGAGTGTGTCCAAACCAGGGAAATCCCCACTGTAAGGTGAAAAGAAGCAACTTGAGGTCAGTCCGTTGTCTCCCCAGGCGTGGCAGAGGGAGAGAGCAAAATCGGGGGATAAAAATACAAAATAAAAAGAGATTGATAATGAAGGCATTGCTATCTAAAGTTGTGAGTTGTATTTTGTAGGTTTTAAGCACTGCTATCAGACATTTTAAACCATTTTAAGCCATTTTTAGCCTAGCAATGTTAATCATGTAATTATGTTAATGTTTGCTTTTCTTTTTAATATTTACTATAGACACCATGGACCTGGCAAGTCATCACCACCCCCCAAACCCCAACTCCTTTGATGTTGAGACATCTGAAGAAGGACCATAATACAAAGGTTCATTACCTGAAGATCATCTGGGGACCCCCCCCAAATAATTTGGGGATCCCCCTGGGGGTCTCGACCCACAGGTTGAGAACCACTGCCCTAGAGGGCCATTAGTCCAGGGAAAGATAAGGGAGCGCTTGTTTTTAAGTATGTATTGTATATGTTATTGGCACATGTTGTATTGTATTGATTTATTTTGGTTTGTGATATTGGTTTAGAAAAAATCCTGAGGCTGCATTTCCGACACTCAGGTTTATTCACTTGAGTTAAATAAATGCAATTTAACAGCAGTAGGAGTTGTTATTTTATTTACCCTTTCAGCTATTGCATAGTTACATCAACATGTAAAAATATGTTCCCCCTTGCCATTTTTTTCGACTGCCCTCTCAATCCTGCCGCCGGACCGTGTTTGCTTGACATTGATATGATGCTTCAGGTAACCTTGGCATACCATAATGTGGTTCCCCGATTCAGACACTAACCTCTATGGAAGTGTCGCCACTCAGACAATTAGAAGTCAATGTCTGAATGGCAGCATGTCTGAATGGAGAGCGCCCCCTATAGGGTAGCCTTTGAATTGACACCACTGGAACACATTATCATTTTGTACGTCTGTGGCAAAACATGTTTTATTTCACAACAATGTTCAACATGATGACCTCTGGAAAAAAGCTCTTCATCAGGGTGAAAAGGTTGTTGAGGTGGATTCATGGTTGATGTTTGCCTAGTTTGAAGTTTGCCTGGATCCTCTGTGTTTTGCTTGTGCACACACCGTTATGGCCCGGCTTTAAGAGCACAGCAAATAGGGAAACAGGTGCGGGGGTAAATACTAAAATGTAACATTTTATTCCACTGAAACCAAAAGCATCAGTGTCATTCTTAGATGTCAGCTACTGTATTATAGCAACATAAGTTTTTCATAAAACTATTTGGGTTTACAACAGTGGTTCTCAAAAATAGCAGCATGCTTGTAAAATAGCAGATCTACAAGCTCCCAGCACGCTTGTATGCCTACATCTGTTATTTTTGAACATTTTTGAGGAATGTTTGAGAGCCATTGGTTTAGAAGGCATTTCTAGAATGAGCCTCAGGTCAACAAGAGAAACGATGCCTCAAACAAAAGTCGGTAAGGGAAACTAGACTGCAGAAGAAACCAAATCATCGAAGCAAACAAAAACCAAACAAAAAGTTCTGTGTCCATGCTTTGAGACCCTGGTGTCAAATGAGTATCTTGGTGAAATGTGGCTCATTTATAGTGATTGGAGGCCCGCCCTGGCCAGCTGCCTCCAATCCCTGATTGCCTCCACTCTCCAACCAGGACCCAGCACACTAAAGACAGGATCTGATTAGCAAGGCACGCACGCACGCACGCACACACACCCCTAATATGCCTTTCCTAAACAGATAACAAACGTGTAGATTGGTGAAGGGAGTGAGTAGAATTTAGCAAAACAGTAGTGTTTGCTAAAGTGGCCCTGTGGCTGCATGAAACACCAAAGGTCGACCTTTACTTATTAAAAGTGAAAAGGAGGGAAAGGGGGAAAATAGACTTGGTAATTTTGTTTATAATTATGTCAAGAGAGAGTACAGTGATTGGGTATAGATCTACATGGATGGATCAGTAGACCCAGAGACAGGAAGGACACGAGCAGCCTTTTAAAAAGATAATCAGTGCAGCAGAAGACAATGCGGACAGAAGCACAGTGTTTAGATTTATTAAAGAAACCGGTTTGTGGGATAAAATATAAACAGAAACAGAAGAGTCGGTAATGCAACTACTAAGGCGCGCCACAGACATATGCGTGAAACATCTTCTCCGTATCGTCTGAGAATGGCCACTGGGGGCGCCGTACTAATGCATTGTCAATGGAAGGTTGTTTGGTGTTTTGTCGTTGCCGTGTCTCTTGGCCAAAAGACAGGCTGCGGTTGAGCTTGAGACAAAAAACCAAACAACCTTGCATTGACAATGCATTAGTACGGCGCCCCCAGTGGCCATTCTCAGACGATAAGATTCGATGCGTGACGCACATGTGTGAGTCCGGCCTAAGGATGCCAACCGCCATAAAACCTCACGAAGAATAATAAGCTGCTGCTGTTGTCTCCTGTCTTTGGGTGTAGGAGTAGATAACTTGTGTTTGCCTGTCTCAGAGGTGTAGTTACCCATTGAATTGGGGAGAGGAACCCTTTATTTTTATAAAGAAACCTGGAGACTTGACGTTCAGTAATTGGGTCTTATGATCAAAAATAAGAACATTATTAAAGTTGTGTAAAAAAGAAAATCTAGAATTTGCCACGAGCAAGGACAAGTCTTGCCACAGGCACATAGGCCTACACACCCTTTACCACAGGTTTCATGGATGTGTTTATATATGAACATGTCTGTGTACGAACATATTGATGAGCCTGTGGTAAAGGGCTGTGTGCACTTCATAGCCTGAGGATAATTTGCATTTTCATTTATTATATTTTTATTTTTCAATCAAGAAATAATTCCATCTTGTTTTTGACATGACCAGAGTTGTATCAGTGCGTAACGGGGAGAGTGGATTGACTTTCAAGGGACCCTGCATGGATACTGCCTTCCCAAACACAACAGAGAGCTAAACAGGGTCCCGAAAGGGGCTAGACCAAGATAGGCTTCAGCACGCAGTGATTTTTTCTCTTCAATGTCCCGCGATGCCATGGTCTCCATAGACCTCCATGTAATTTATAGTGCACGGATCGTGCACGCCCATGCCTAGATGATGCACCACGTGTGTGCACACTGTTCACAGCTTTCAAACAAAAAAATCCGCTTGGAAATCCATTCAGGCGTTCATGATTAACCAGCCATTATGTTTTCTTCAGATGTAAACAAACATGGCTGCCATGTTTGAAAGAATGGGTTGGTATGGGGGTTAAACATGCAATTTCGCGATCGCGATCATGCCTAATACATTTCTGGAGGTCCAAAAAATTTTTTTTGAAAAAAATAAAAAACTTCAAAAACGGCCCAAACTCGGGAAACTCAGGGTTGGCACAGGGGTGGTACCAATACAAACTCGGGAAACTCGGGGTTGGCACCAGATGTGTTGGTTTGCCATTGTTTCAAGTCAACAACAAACAATAAGAGAGCACAGCACTGACACCACACTGAGCAAGAAGGAAGCACACTGCCTGTGGGTAAACACTGTGTCCGTCTGCCTTTTGTGAAAATTGTTATTTATTTTTAATGCAGATTTGTGGGGAATCTGATTGTTGCCATTTTAGAAAATGGACAATCAAAATAAATCAATAAAATCTGTCTTTTTTTGGCACTCAACCCTAAATTGTGTGCCCTGTGTAGCAGCCTGTTGCTACTGTGGATTCCTCTCAGCCACAGGACAGTCATTCATTGGCTTCACATGGACCCTAGTTGAACATAAACGTAATGCTCTTAGTGCAAAATAAAGTCAGCCCAGCCATGGTGGTGACATTGGCAGCCATGCAGAATTCAGCTCAGATGGATTTCATTGCACGTTCAGCTCTCCTCAGAGTCTTCAGTCTAAGTGGCCAAACCCTCACTGATCCCCAGCACTCCATTAAATAGAGCCAAACCTCGTTAGTCATAAACACAAACACCTGCCCTTCAACAAACCCTTGCACTGCTCCCACGAGCCACTCCCCCCATCTCCACCCACAGCAGAGCCCAAATCACACCCCACTACCACAGCCTGATATTGGTTATGAATATGAAGTCATGAACAATTTACCCCATGCTTGTAAAATTGGTTTGTGTTTTAATCACTTAAAGCCTCTATACTTAGACAAATGGACCAGGGTTGCAACTTTACTTGGTGTGCTTTTTTTATACACAAAATATTTGCCAAAAAGCAGATCTATAAGCTTGCAATCAATAATGCTGTGCGGTCCGAGAATATTTTCCCAACCAAAGTGAACCTGGGTTTTGTAAACTTTCTGAGTAATGTTATCCGGGTTGGGCGGGATACAGAAAAGTGAAGCTTTTGGTCATGCTTCACTTGACATCACAATAGTAGGGCAGCTAATGGTCAACTAATGTCCCATGGGGTTCATTTTTAATGATTTATTGCACCTACCCATTCTAAACAGGAAAAAAAGACCCCCCAATAATCTTGTCAGAATGGAGAGCGCCCTTCACTGAAGGTCCAGCACTTGCCTGATGAAGAAATTTATATTTAATAATATATATTTATTTTTCATTCATTTATTTTTCTGCTTGCATTCTCTCTCTCACTCAGTCAGGCTGGACACACTGCTTCCACTAGGGGCGCACGTCTAAAAAAGCAATTCGTTTTTTTAACCAATCAGGTGTTTTCTTGTGTTGTCTCCAGTTAAGATATAGAGCCCCTCTGAACCTCCCTTAGAGTGCCTGCTGCCTTTGAAGTGAATGGTTGTTGGGCATTGTATTGTTATTGGCTGGTTCTTTACCCAATCACAGCCCTCCTGGGCGCATTTTTTCAGATGGGGGACACCTTCTAGAGTGTTCTAAAGATCCCATCTCTGGTAAGAAATATTGTCCAATCAGAGAAGAGAACTGCTGATATTCACATCCCAGCCCTGGGAGGAAACCAATCAGAAAAGTGAATTGCTTCCTGTTTCATATGTTGTTATAAGTTTGAGTTGAGCAGAGATTGAGAGCTACATTTATACATTTACTCACAACAATTCACAAATAAAGAAACGAAAAATGGCGGAAGGAGGAGAAGAAACAGATATGGATTTACTGGACAATTTGTCAATCTTTTTTCGAGGACGTTTGGACACATGAGCGAGTCGAGCGACCGTGGTTGTTAATCAGGAAACCTACCGTAGTGTCTGGCAAACACCACCGGAGATTCGGGTAAGAGAAACAACACTCACGCTGTGTGTGCGCATTATGTAATATAACGTTTCAACACAAGATTTTGGGGCAAGACTTGTGCTGTCATTAATCTAGGCTAGTTGTCTTAATGGATGATATTTTTTAATGCTGTTTTGGAAAAACATCAAAGTGATGTTTGTAGTGTGAATATTAATGTCAGAGTGTTTGCCAGTGGAGCTTCTCCAGGGGCGTCAATTGGGTATGGCAGGGGTATGCAGCTGCCATACCTTGGCTACAGGGGGAAATAATAAAAATGTACTTTTCATCGTGCCTGTTGCTAAGGTATGGCAACATGACTGGTGTCAAGACACCAGTCATGTTGCCATACCTTAGCTTGTTCTGAACTGACGCCACTGAGCTTCTCACTGCGCTGCGCTCAGCAGTGGGTGGGTGTGTGTGCGTGCGTGTGTGCAGACTGTGCAGTGTGTAACTCTAGTCCCAGAAGCTTGGCTGGTATGTGATGAAGCCTGTTGAATCATGTGTGTATATCAACATATATTTTGCTTGCTTTCGTGTTGCTATGAAAATATGGTTGTTTGTGACTGAGTTTATTGTATTGGGCTCTGCTACTGGTGCAGGCAGTGGCAGTACGGCGCAATTAATTGTCAGATCGTGGCTACGCGAGGGCGTGTGCACGTGCGCGGGCGTGTGCACGTGCGCGGGCATGTGCACGCGCGTGCATATGCGCAGCAGCCATGGCGAAGGCCCGGGTATTGAACCCACGGTCCGCCACTGCATCTGAGACCAGTGGTTGGTCACTTTTAGACGCCCACATCTCCCACGCGAATGACAAATCATTCATTTGCCAGATTGACAGTTCGAAGACGAATGAGAACACATTTATTTGCATCGCGGGTCGCATATCCGGTTCTAGACCGAATCCAGCAGGCATTTGCGGGAGCGGCCGGGATTTCCGGAGGTTTAGTGCCACTCGCGTAGCCATATATCATAACACCAGTAGAGGTCGCTAATTTGGAAAAATAGAACAGTGGCGTATCGGCGCGGCAGACGAGGCGGCAGACCCGCGGATGCGTGCGTCTGACGCCGCCGGTGTGGGTTAATTCATTGAAAATAATGGGGCCATATGTTTTGACGCGCCGCTTCCGTGCCGCCTCCACGTCCGGTGTGTGTTTCCCTTAGTTCATCGATATTGTTCATGTGAACTAGTTTGTTGAAGCTTATTCATTCATTACACATCGAAATCGCTATGACCACGCCGCGCCGTACCGCATCGTGGCCGTACCGTGCATCACTGTACAATGCAGTATCTAGCAGGAGACGTCTATGCAAGACTAGTCCACAGCGCGTCCTACGAAGCTTGGCCAATGGGACCCTGGCCGCACAACAAACTTTGAGCCTGCGCACATCCGTGTTGTCAGGCATGTCAGGCATGCATGGCAACCGGTTGTTTGGTGAGGTCGAATCGTATCGTTTGATTTTGTATCGTATTGGCAGTGCAAAGAATCGATTGTATCGATACTACCTACTTGTGCATTGTATTTAGCATTTTAAGAAGAAAAAATTTAATTAGGCGTTTAATTACTTTTCCTTTCCATATAGCTACACTGGTCCATCGATAAATGTGTGTAATCTCTGTGTTCATGTCAAGGTGCAGATTTGTCAGCAGATAATCACTGTGTTTACATATTTATATCCATAATAATACATGTTTCCCTTAATAATTTTGCTGCCATTTTAAACATAGCTGTAGTAAGCAGCTGCCAAATTGTCCTTACCTTTTAACGTGGGCACGCGCACACATCGTCACAATCTGTGCGCGACTCATCTAGTAGACGTGTAGACTCGGAGACAGCTTTCGAATAAAAAAAACCCCATTGAAATAGATATATCCGTTGCCTTATCCGCCAGTGTGAAAAAATATTGAAAAAAGCCAGCTGTGCGCTATGGTAACACGTGGACAAGTTCGCGCACAAAACGCACGATATGTGCGGGGACCATAATCCAGGCGTGTAGAGACTGGATCAAGTTTCCAAACGCAAAAATCGGATTGAAAAACGACCTTTCCATCGCCGAGTAGCTTCCTCTTCTGTTAAAATGTAAACCAATGGAGGCGGGACTATGGCCCAGGCTCAGACTGGATACGGAAAGCTAGATCCGGTCCAGACCGGAAATAGGGCAGGATACAGTTAGGGGGCGGGCCAAAGACTCCGAAGCGGCCATATACAGCGATCATACTTTTAATTGTTTCATAATGATTAAAGCTAATTAAATTTCCGGGAACGACGGGCATCGCAGAGAGGTACATCGGGAAATCAACGGTTTCGACGGGGATCGCAGAGTAAGAGTTAACAACCTGCACTATCCTATCTTTCACACAAATTTAATTTCTTTGCTAAATAGTTACTATATCGATTTTAAATAATTGAATCTAATCATATCGTATCGCCATGAATGAACCAATATCGTCCATGTATCATATCGTCAACCACGTATCGTGATATGTATCGAATCGCTATTAAAATGTATCGTTACACCCCTAGTAATTCCCCTTCACTCCTAAGAGACCAAAGGATTAATTGACCTTACTCAGTGTCATGAGAGAAGGAGATAGAAAATATAGGGAGCCAGAAAGACGATAAATAAATAGTCCATTACCCAACAGAACCTTAAACTCTGTCCCTATCACAGTCCATGTAGGCCTGTAGATGCAGATTTGATGATGAACTGCCACTCCAGGAAGGAGTGTGGTCTCAATCTGCCAAGACTAAGGTATGTTGTTCTGATACTTCCGATCTCAATCGAGCCATGACGACCTCTATTGCCAAATTCCCACAAATGGACAGATCCCCTCAGAATCCTTCCAGAAAATCACCAGAAATGTAACCAGACCGGAACAAGAAGACACAAACCATCCAAAATCTTACAGTCATCAAAGGTTTACGAAGACTTTAGCTCAACCAGGAGAAGTAAAGACACATCAGCTGATTTATACAGGGAAGAGAACTCACATCTGTTAAAGAATGTGACAAGAGTTTCAGTCATTTAGGTACCTGAAGAGACAACAGCATATTATCCACACTGGAGAAAAACCTTTTCACTGTAAAGAGTGTGACAAGAGTTTCAGTGGTTGAGGTCACCTGAAGAGTCACCAGCGTATCTACACTGGAGAAAAACCTTTCAAATGTAAATATAGTGACAAGTTTCAGTCACTCAGGTGACCTAAAGAGACACCGGCGTATCCACACTGGAGAAAAATCTTTCTGCTGCAAACAGTGCGAGAAATGTTTCAGTGGTATAGGTCACCTGAAGAGGCACCAGCGTATCCACACTGTGGAGATGATTCCACTGTTAACAGTGTGTTCAAGTGTTCCAACCAGTTCCATCTCTTGAACAGCCATGAAGTGGCTAAGCTACAGTATGACCTCCTCTATGTTTCCTGGTCTGTTTACCTCTTTGTTTTGTGTCTCTCCTTCTGATCTATTCCTTTTGAAATGATAGATAGAGGAAGAGGAAGTAATGCAATAAAAACACTGGTTCCCAGGGGACCACCTGCCTTACAAATGGACTCTTACAGGTCTGTGACTTAGAGTTGGATCATAACTCAGGATTATAACTCATAACTCATTGGGGTTGCAGGATAGTTCATTTCAGTGATTATCAACATTTTCCAAGCGGTGCTATCCGCTCCAATATGCAGCTTTGTGTTTTTGAGCGGTGCAAACCGCTCCTATGCCCCGCCAGACCAATGAAACACTTCGATTTTGTTGATTTGTCCATGATTTCATAGGCACAGAGGCTTCTGTTTGGTTTACCCTGATTTAGAACGTGTTTAGGCCGGAAAAAAATTAGTAGGCCTATGGTGTCATAAACACGGAGGCACAGATACCTCTGATTGGTTGGCTTTAGCCAAAAAATATCTACCGTTCATGTTAGGAATTTACCAAACTGAACAGACCATTGAATTTGAATTTCAAATTGAACGCTGCAATGCCATGGCCGCTCGTGTTAACAACAGGATGGTCCTTGTGAAGCAAAAAAAAAAATCAAAATCTTGCAGTGCACCAAAAGAGAGCCATGCCACTCTTTGAGACTGGAGTCGGCTCTGTCAGCCAGTTTGTGTTGGACTATATGCATGTGGTTTGCCTTGGCGCAGTGAAGAGACTACTGACCTTTCTGATTCACTGTCCAGCAGAGAAAAGAATTAATGGCTAAAAGATACAGAGATAAAATGTCTGGCAAATTAATATCACTTAGAGGACAAATGCCTTCAGAATTTGCCAGGCAACCTAGGTCTCTAGATGATCTCGATCGTTGGAAGGCCACAGAATTCCGGCAGTTCCGTCTGTACACGGGTCCAGTTGTGCTGAGACTCTATTTTGCTTGACTCTGATCTGGAGAGGAGGGTGGCATACCTGAACTACTCCAGAGATCTACTGAAGCACTTTGTGGAGAACTCGGCTGAGTTTTATGGCAACACCTTTTGTGTATACACCATCCACACCTTACTGCACTTGCATGAGGAGGTGCGTTACCGATGTTCCCTGAACGAAATTTCAGCATTCCCCTTCGAAAACCATCTACAATCAATCAAGAGAATGGTTAGAAGTGGCCTAAATCCTATCGCACAAGTCACTAAAAGAATTGCTGAAGGACATGCTGTGCCAAGCAAAAAATCGTCGAACAAAGGTACAATGTCTCAGAAAAACCACGAGACAGTTGCTTCCTCATTGATCATGGGATTGCATTTGTGTGGGAGAGAAGGAGTGATGGGAAGCTGGTGGCTGATGTCATTACACAGGATGATGCTGAAGATCTGTTCGAAAAACCATGCAAGTCCAAGATAATAAACATCGCATACGTGGACGGAAGAATGGATCGAGCACATCGACGTTGTCTCTTCATGAGAAGAGACAACGGAAGGTCGGCCCACCTGCTCTTTCGATTTAAGAAACACAAGGTAAATGGAGGTATTATATGTACGGTGATTTGCCGTCTTCCATCGTCTTCAAAATATTCTATATTAATTGTCATATTAAGGGTCAAGTTATTATCATAACATTGTTAACACATCGACTGCCCACCAGGAGGCGCCAGTCATCCCCTCTGAGTGCCCCCATAGCACTTCCATAGAAGAATACGAGGCCCTGTTGCGTCAATGCATGCGTGATGACGTCACTTGGTCACATGAGCGCAGACAGGATGTTATTGTGTAACTTACTGTATGGGCTAGTGTTGATCATAGCTGTTCACTGCCGATCAAAATTTGGAGATTTTGCCGCATGCGGCCACAGTTTTAGCCATAAAACAAACATCGGAGATAAAGGGCTTTAAAGATGGGGAAATGCATTGGAGTATACGGAGAAAAACGGCCGTGCGATGCTCTCAGCGTCGACTCGAAGCGACTAGCGGCTAATGGGCTACATCCAGGCGTAGCCCCGACCTAACGGTGAGATATGGGGCACCCGCTGTGTTAACCCTTAAGTGCTGTTCTGGTCATTTTGACCCGTTTTACATTTTCATTTGGAAAAAAAAGGTAGAAGTTTAAATTTTTTCCACCTGAAACTCACTGGCCTTAAAGATTCTTCTGAGATGAACATGTACATCCCCCTCATATTTTTTGAACCTTAAGTGCTGTTCGGGTCATTTTGACCCGGAAGCACAGATGCACAGAAATACACAGTATTATGCCAAAACACAGACACACAGTCACCCCCACTTCTAACACCCCCCTTCCGAAGCCCCATTCCGAACCCTCCCCCCCTCCCCTACACCCCCCCCCTCCCCACAACTAACCCCCCCTCCCCTGATGCACAGAAATACAAGGAATCATGTACAAACACAGATACACAATCACCCCCTAACCCCTTCCACCCCTCCCCCCTCCAACCCCCCTCACCTCACCCTTACCCCCTCCCCTCTAAACCCCCCAACCCAACCCCACCTCCCTCCCACCACCCCCCCCCCCCCGCCACCCCAGATGCACAGAAATAAAAAAAAGCATGTATACTAACACAAAGACACAGTCACCTCCTTCCCCCCCCCCCCTCCCTCCTATCGCCCTCACCCCCCCACACACACACCCTACACCCTCTCACCCCTCCCCTCCTCACCCCTCACCCCTCACCCTCACCCTCACCCCTCACTTATCTGAAGTTTTCCTTGTGACTGTACTGTATCTTAGGGGAAATTTTACATTATTTTACATAAACATAAGGTGCTGTAAAGTAACACTGTAATTCAGGGGTGCTGTGGATTAAAATGTTGTTTACAGGGGTGCCCTGAGACCAAAGTGTTTGAAAACCTCTGTACTAGTGTATACGTTCAAGTGTATATTCATATGCGACGTTCATGTGTGTTCACAAGTGTGTTCAGCTCTATGTGAGAATGATGTCCTGTTCTTGAACCACAAGTATTCAATTAATGGGCCTATTGGGGGGGGGGGGGGGGGGGGGGGTTCATAAAAACATTGATTTACATTTTTTCCTATAAGCATGAGCAATATTGCCCAGTATTAAATAAAGTAGTTTTTTTACCTGAATTTCAGCTAAATCAGTAAAAACGCCTAGCTCTTTCAGTGTTTAATGTGATATAGCAAAGCAGAAATGCAAACATTTACCATATATATCATATGAATTGTTTGGTATTGAGTCAAAGTCAATGTATCATGATGATTTGTTAAGTTAAAATTTATATTAGTGTTGTTTTTTTTAAACCAAATATCCCCCGGGTCAAAATGACCCGAACAGAACGAAGGTGTAGTGAATCTGAACAGAACTTAAGGGTTAACTAACAAATGGGAATATGTTGAATGGAATAACAGAGCTCATTACGCTCAAATTTCAGAACCAAAATGTCCCAGAGGTCAAAGGGGTTAATCACCAAAAGTACGATATATGCCGCCGATTATGTGCAAGGTAATCAATGTTTATCATTACACTAATTACTGTTATATATATATATATATATATATATATATATATATATATATATATATATATATACATAGTTGTGGTCGAATAAGCCTTTGTGTCATTTTTATGTAAGTGAATTTAATAAGCTTTGGGAGGTGTCTTACTGTGAATGTTCGCTTTATTTTATCATATTTAAGGGCCAGTCAAAAAAATACGGAAAAGGTCAATAATGGTGCCAGCACTTCCACAGGTACAATTCAATGTCTTCACGCTTGTAATGGAACACTGTTGTAATAGCTATGTCGTCCTGTCTCATCCCCCCCAACATTGGCAATATTATTATACTTTGGCCTATATTTTCATCCACCAAAAACCCTAAACCCCTAAAATTCTTTGCCTCTTTTTACTATTTCGAAAAACATTTCCAGCTAGTTATAATAGCAGATCTTAGCTCTCAAAGTGTTGTTATAGACCGGCTATTTGGAGTATTTAATAATCCAGGTGAGATATAAAGTTATACTGTAATTACAGTAAACGCGTCCAACGCGTCGTGGGCCTCCAGCGACATCAAAGAAATTGTCGCGTAGACACCTCGTGGGCACCCGCTGTGTTAACTAACAAATGGGAATATGTTGAATGGAATAACAGAGCTCATTACGCTCAAATTTCAGAACCAAAATGTCCCAGAGGTCAAAGGGGTTAATCACCAAAAGTACGATATATGCCGCCGATTATGTGCAAGGTAATCAATGTTTATCATTACACTAATTACTGTTTCATTCAATGTGTTTTTTTTTCTGACCAACATTAAGCACTTTTCTAGATCCCTTCCCATCTCCCCCGAAGATTTTTAAGAGAACTACGGCACCCACAACAGGTGAGATGAAAGTAATAATGCATAATTTAGGTAAGGAATAACGACTAGCCAAGCTGTTATCAAGAAATAACAGACCGCGGATTTCAACGATTTACCAATCACAATCAAGCATACAGCTAAGCCGTGTTGCACCTCAACAAATAATCTATATTTTTTGGCCCAACGAGACCTAATTATTATTATGATTTATTTATAAAGAATACTCTTATGTTTCTTTTTTAATCGGAATAGAAACCTTACCAAAGGTTTAGGAGGATTTGGACTAATGTGAGCTATCATTTTTATTCAAGAGCCAGTGCAAACAAAAATGCCGCAATTCAATACAAAGACAAATGAAAATGGTCACAAAACATCCACCACCACAGGTAAATATATATATATATATATATATATATATATATATATATATATATATATATATATATATACATAGTTGTGGTCGAATAAGCCTTAGTGTCATTTTTATGTAAGTGAATTTAATAAGCTTTGGGAGGTGTCTTACTGTGAATGTTCGCTTTATTTTATCATATTTAAGGGCCAGTCAAAAAAATACGGAAAAGGTCAATAATGGTGCCAGCACTTCCACAGGTACAATTCAATGTCTTCACGCTTGTAATGGAACACTGTTGTAATAGCTATGTCGTCCTGTCTCATCCCCTCCAACATTGGCATTATTATTATACTTTGGCCTATATTTTCATCCACCAAAAACCCTAAACCCCTAAAATTCTTTGCCTCTTTTTACTATTTCGAAAAACATTTCCAGCTAGTTATAATAGCAGATCTAAGCTCTCAAAGTGTTGTTATAGACCGGCTATTTGGAGTATTTAATAATGTTTTTGAAAATTGTAAAATGATCCAAAGAAGTTTAGGGCTTAGGTTTGATTAATACATTTGAGTGTGCATTTATTTGGGAAAAGGAAAAGAAAAAAATATATATATATTAAGATCTTTTGGGTTGTGTATTTTTGTGGCTAAATGCTGACTAGTTTCACATGAAGGTTTCTGTTCCAGGTCCCATGACAGTTTCTGATCCAGGTCCCAAGAAAATGTGGAAAGGCAAAAGGCGTCCTCTTCTTCCAGGTGAGTTTATCCATAGTTACAAAGGGTATTATGTTGATTCCTAACCGTTTGTAACATAATTTCATAAAACAAGCTAATCAGCAAGCTCAAAGTTGTGGCCTTTTAGGATGGATTGTTTTCAGTAGAGATTTAAAAATCGGTTAAACAACTTTTTTTTTCTCAATAACTTCAATTCGATTAGTTTGAATAAACACACACATATTTTGCATGAAAAAAAGTTGTATTTCTCTATTTTTTAGGCGCAACAAATTGATACCCTGACGTTCAGATTGAAACACGAGGCATAACACTGCCTTAATTTTGGACTAATGTTAGCTAAGTTGTTTATTTAAGGGCCAGTGCAACCAAAAGTGCCACCAAAAAATACAAAGTGAAATGATAATGGCCCAATAAGCATTGATGTATTTTTTATTTAACCGATATAGAATTTTCTACTCCAAAGATCTCTTTGCAACACCAGGTATACCACGCCTTAGATTTTCGCTTTATTTTATCATATTTAAGGGCCAGTCAAAAAAATACGGAAAAGGTCAATAATGGTGCCAGCACTTCCACAGGTACAATTCAATGTCTTCACGCTTGTAATGGAACACTGTTGTAATAGCTATGTCGTCCTGTCTCATCCCCAGTGTGGTCTAATACATAGCTAATACAGGGACGCTGACAGTACCATCAGGAAGAAAATCCACTAGTCCTAGACAATTTGCCCTCCTCGCCCACAAACTGGAATTATCTCCTTGTCGCACTAAGAACAGCAGACTCACTCCCTAGCTTCTGCCGTGAACTGAAGACTCACCTCTTCAGACTCTACTCTAGCCCATCGCACGGTTAGCACCGGATAATTGGCCTTACATGTTAGATTGCATGATGGTCTACTTTAGGTATTTTCTCTTAGATTACAATTTATTCTTTTTTTATGTATTATTATTATTTAAGCATTTTTATGTAAATTGTACATATATATAATAATTTTATTCTGCCGAATTTCAGAAGCTCAACAGCATACTTCCCTGATTTCTGAGACAGATAATGAGACACAAACACGTAAGACTCTTTTCAATTAATAACTTGCATGACAATCATTTATAGTTTGCGCCAGTTTAGATATGAGGAAATGTAAATCACACACAGGAGAGGATGAGCGGTGCAACCATGTTTACTAGAAAGAATGGGCAGGAAATGACGGTACATACATATGCATGTTCTCATGCCTCCCACATGCCCAATCACATGCCACCCACAATCCCATAGTCAGAGGGAATAACATAATCCCTGGCGCCACCCTTTTTCTCTCTTTTTTTTTTCTTTTTAAATAACACCCCAACTTGTGCATTGTCCATTCACCAATAATATCTCAGCCTATCTGGCTCTCTGGTCTGACGCCCCGACCTGCGAGGCACTGTCACCTCTCTCTCAGCCTCAGGAGGAGGCACACTCTCCACTGCCTGGTCCATTTCACATGTCTCAGGCACGTCTGCTGACGTGCCACCATGATACTGGGGTGACAGGGGCGGCTCTGCTATGGCCGGTGGAATATCAGGGCCACGTAGAGACTCCACAGGATCCTCATCGGACGACAGGCCAGCGTCCACTGGTTCCGTGACAGGAGACTGGTCCCTCACCTTGTAGCAATCACTCACTCTGACTCTGTAGGAGGTACGGCGCAGTTGATTACCCGTAAACTTCTGGATGTTACACCATGCTCCATCAACACTGACGACCAGGTATCTGTCACGGGCTCTTGACTTGTTCCGATCCCCATATAGGTACACCAGGTCTCCTGGTTGGAGGGATACTGGCGCACCTGCACGGCCGGATGGTGCTTTCGCTCTCATGCTGTAAGGGTGGTTGGCCACACGCTGCGACTGCTGTTCTCTGATGAGAGCCTGGTCATCCACTGGTTACTGCTGATGAGAGAACTGATCCCGCTGGAACATCATCTCACGGGCAGCCAGCCCACGTGACCTGACCCGGCTGTTCAAGCGGGCCGTGGAGACGGAGAGCAGCAGGGGGGTGACAGCTTTACAATTAGGCTCAATGCGTAAGATCTCACCCTGCAGTTCTTGAATAGCTCTCTCAGCCACCGGATTCTTGTTGATGTTCTTAACCCTGCCCACTTCCACGACCAGCCTGTGCGTGGCGAGAACCTCATCTCCTTCCAACGCAGCAAACCCTGGAGCTGGGTCAGTTCTGATTACTGCAAAGGGCCCATCAAGTGGACACACGCCTACGCACAGGCGAAGTAGAGCATCTCTGAGTGTCTCTGAGCGTTCATTCTCAATAATGGAGGTTAGTGTGAAGGATGTCACACATTCTCGAACGACAAGAATGAATTGGCGTTCACGTCTAAACACATCTGCTGCGAAGGCGGCCCCAACGACCTCGGGTGGGTGACACGTAGACTGGTCAAGCAAGAACGCCGGGGCCTTTTTCAGGGATGCACATCGATGGCACCCATCAGCGACACGTTGAACAGAAGCATCCATGTCCAAGGCATAGAAGTACCGCTGCACGATGGTTTTCAACTGGTGGGTGGACGGATGGTCAAGCTTAATATGGAGAGAAGTGAGTAAACCATCTAGAGCAGCCCTCGGCACTACAATGCATTCTGTTGATGCCGCAAGAGGAGTGTGGCGGCGGACAACTAAGAGGCCGTCCCTGGACAACGTGGCCACATTCAAGTAACGCTTCACGTCCCGCACGTTCGTCAGCTTCTTTGACGGTCGTGTGCCCTGACGGAGATGAGCGCCCGTGCGTCTGAGATCTGAGCACTCAGACTGTATAGCCAGCCACGCTGACCTAGAGGTGAACGGCAGCTTCTGCGCTCCTCGCATAATGTCCTCAGTGCTCACCTGGCGCACAACAGACTCTGCAGCCACATGCACAAATGTACAAATCTGGCACGTTGGATTGTCACACTCTGCTGCATTGCGGCTGGCAAAGTCAGACGGTAAAATCGATGCCCCCGCCACATGCCGCACGTGCACCTGGTACCGGCTAGCTGTTGACAGAAACGATGTGACACGAGGGCTTGCTGAGAACTCACCCCTACACAGTTTCTCAAAGGCCTGGACACATGGCTTGCTGTCTGTCAGAACACATGTCCTCTGAGATGACTGAATAATGTAGGGAGCAAAGTGCTTCACTGCTGCTGCTATTGACAAGGCCTCAACCTCACAGGGCAGCCAGGAGGCCTGGTTTTTACGCAGCTTAGCACTGAAGTATCCAGCGACTTTCACAGTGTCCTTACAGGTGATATACAGCGTAGCTGCCAAACCTGGGTCCCTGACAGCACCATCAGTAACAATCCATAGCTGGTCAGCAGGTCGCGGCAATGTAACGGCATGAGCTGAAGACAAGGCCTTCTGGGAGTTACTAAAAGCACATAGCAGCTCGTCAGACCACTGGATCACATCTTTTGAGTCTCTGCCAGCAACCACATCATCAAGTGGTGCCAGTGTGGTAGCACAGTTTTTGAGTACACGAGCCAACACCTTGTACGCCCCAATGAATGAACGCATCTCAGTCACAGTCTTTGGGGGCGGGCACGCGGCCAGGGCAGACACACGGTGAGGGGTGGCACGGATGGTACCCTGACGCCACACCCAGCCTAAGATGGAAGTCTGTACGGGTGCTACGGTGGTCTTGGTGGCGGCAAGTTTCAGCCCACAATGCTGCAGGGCTGACAGCACCCTCCTCCAGACGGCCAACAGGTCATCAAGATAGTTTGCGCCACAGTACATGTCATCTGCAACTTTGGCTATGTGGCCTTGCTCAAGAAGATCCCCGAACACCCTGCATGTCAGCTCCTCCAACGCTGTCTCCGACCCCGGCATGCCCATGGCACAGCGCACATACACACGAACACCCTTAAACGGTGTAACCACTCCACAGTACTTCCAAGAGTCTCTGGATAATGGAATTTGATAGAAGGCCTTTGTGAGATCCGTAGCAATAATGTACTTCCACTGCGCAATCAACCGTAAGGTGGAGTCAACATCAGGCATAAGGGATGGTTGAGGTTTACTGTACCGGCCAACATCCGCGAATGCTGTGACAAGGCGAGAGCCGCCTCCTGCCTTCTTAACCAGAAATGATGGGTTGACATACTCCACTGCAGCGCCGACATCCTCAGGCTTTCTGAAGATGCCCATCTGCTCCAGAGTGTCGAACTGAGCCTGAAGCTCCTGCAACTGACCCCTGGAATACTGCGGGACCCTGCCTTTACGCTGTGGGGGTTGAACAGGCCCCATATTCACATTGGCCTGAAAGGGGCCCACAGCACCATTGTACCCTTTGAACTGTGGGTCAAACACAGAGTCAAACTCCCTGTGCAATGCCAGAAACTTGTCTCTGATGGCGGGGGACATAATGTTGTCTGGGTCCAAAGCTACAAGCTCAGCAAAGGGTGCAGATTTAGACTTAAGGCTATTCTTAGGAGTCTCGGCTGGTAGTGAAACATCCTCACATGCTGGTGCGAATGTAGCTCTGACGCGGCATATGTGGTCATGTCTCTGGATCAACTGTGGCTCCCTGGTGAGGTTAGGGACTCGGATCTTCCCTGCCACGCCTTGAAGCAGCGCTGGGGCAAGCCACTGGTGTGTGTGTCTTTCATCTACATGCGGCTCGACTGCCAACTCGCCCTCCACGTCACATAGGTCGGCCGGCAGGTCAAGCTCGATGTACTTCCCCGGCCATACTGTAGACTTGTCAGGTGCGCTGAGTACGTGTGCACGCCGCACCGCATGTCTGTCGCCTTTGTGCTGGTTGCCATAATAGTAGGTGTTTTCACCCACACACACCTGATGTTTGGCTGGCCTGATCGAAACGTCATTCTTCACCATAAACGGGATCCCAGCCAAGATGTCAGAATCAAGGTTCTCCACGACGAGGCCTTCAAAGTACAAGTTCTGCCCGCCTCTTTGAAAGTCTGTTCTTACCTCCCCCACTACTTTCAATGGAGAGGAACCATCAGCCTGATGGGCCAACTGTGTGGTCTTTGTAACGGTGACGCCCAGTCTCGTAGCGCATGATGCCTTCATCATATTCCCTGTAGCGCCACTGTCAATAGTGAGCCTTACAGCTAGGTGACCGTGAAAGGTGTCAAGATACGGGGATGCCTTGATGACCACACGCTGGACAACACTGGCTGCAGTCATCTCTTCACCAGCAAAGTTGTCTGACTCGCCCTCAGACTCACTCAGCTCCCCCGTAACCTGCCGTGTCCTTGCCATGAACTTTTTGTCCTCCGGGGGCAGAAAAGGGCACTTGCTCAAAAAGTGCTCATCAGCTCTTCTGGCCTCCTTACAGAGAGGGCACACCCTCCTCCTCGGACCCTGACTCATCTGTCTTGGCTTGGAAAATCTAGAGCTAGAAAATCTAGAACCAGACCTAGAAAATTCAGAGACAGCTGTGCGCATAGCCCTTGCGTCCTCTGACGCCTGTAGTTCATTTAACAGGGAATCAAGAGCCTGCGAAATCTCTGGCTTAATGGATGCAAGTGTGCGTGAACGTAGCTCTGTGCCATACCGTTGCTTCACAAGTCTGGGCAGCTCCTCATGCAGCAAGCGGAGCCATGTAAGCACAATAAAGTTCTCAAGTGATGGCGAGAGCTCCTCATCTTCTGTCACAACTTCTCCCATGTGACTGATTCCCGAGTCTTTGTGCAGCATATTATCCTCCACAAAAGCCATTAAGCGCTGAAATAAGTCTTCTGGTCTTTCATTAGGTTCCAATTTAATAGCAGCAAAGTCAATGAAATGTGCTCCTGTGCACTGAAATCCATAATGCTGGCGTATAGCTTGCCATATGCTGTCAATGGAAGTAGAGTTTTTAACTATACTTTGACGTGAGATCACAGGGCAATAATTGGCTATTTGCCCCAGCATCAATTCCAGCATGCTTACTTTCTGCTCCTTTGTCCGTCGCTGCGGGCGGGGCACCTCGTCCCCGTCGTCAGTGAAGCCTCGGTGCGGGGAGGCTCTCGTCTTCTTTTCCCACGCTGCGCCGTCCACAAGGAACGGAGCGAATTCATTGTCCAGTAACAGCGTATACAGTAGATTCTGTCGCCAGTTCTCAAAAGAGTTCACGTTCTCTATCTTGGTTAAGCACCATTGCTTTGGCGCTCTGAGTGACGTTGCCATATTAGGCTATGTTGCGCTCTAAATCCTCTCGCGTTCTGACGGCAGAATGAAATCCACCGTGCGATCGTCTATCATAAGACTGTTAAATAACTCCTTTTTCGGCCTGAGACGTAAGTCCAATCGCCGCTGCCACCACGCCAGTTTAGATATGAGGAAATGTAAATCACACACAGGAGAGGATGAGCGGTGCAACCATGTTTACTAGAAAGAATGGGCAGGAAATGACGGTACATACATATGCATGTTCTCATGCCTCCCACATGCCCAATCACATGCCACCCACAATCCCATAGTCAGAGGGAATAACATAATCCCTGGCGTTGCACGATTTTTATTTTATTTTCTAACTATTTTATAAGCAGCACAGCCATCAGCCAAAGACTCTGAGACTCTGATTTCAGGTGAGTTTGTCAATTTATCAATTTCATATGATGGTTTTATAAATTGTGTGCCCTAGGTTCAGACAACACACCAAAGAGAAGTGTACAAGGTACTTACGTAGGAATAAGAAAATTATGTATTTTATTGTCTTTTTTTTATGTCTGCATTATAGTTGGGAATAATATGCTCTAGTTCGTCTAGAACAGTGGTTCTCAACCTTTTCAGGTCAAGACCTCCAAAGTCATATTACTATTTATCCCCATCCTGACAAGTGAAGGAGTTGACATTAGATCTTTGACTCCATATCTTGCATTTATAAAATAGCATGGTCTTCATGCTAACAACACTTTGGTGACTTCATTGTCACGTTCATCACTGTTGATGCACAAGTAAGATGCACAATTTAATTCTCTCTCCCTCCCCCACCACCTCCCCAATAGAGAATCGTGGCAAGGCGTCTCTCAGGACCAGATCCCAGACTCCTGAAGGTACATTTGGCTTCAGTCTTGCGTCATCTGCTTTTTTTAATTTATTTTTTACTTTATTGTGGGCTCACCTGAAAGGCGAGCAAACTCTAGATATTGTCATTATTGTGGGCCACTTTAGATATTGTCATTATTTATCTATCAGTCATATAGAGTAAGAGTTCTCCCATAGGCGGCGGGTGAGCCAAACGTTTTTTTTTTTTTTTTTTTTTTTTTTTTCTTCTCACACAATGGCAGAACAATGAGTTATTTAGCATAATTTGACCAATTTATACACAGCGTCAGGATGAAATTTGAAACGTCTGATCATGAAACATGATCTAATAATAACAAGCAATAGTATTAAAAAGCATAGATATCATAATAACAACAACAAAGTTTCTGTTTCAAAATCAAAAGGGACGACATTTCGCCTAAGACCAGACCATGTTTAGGTCATTATGAAATAATATTGCTGTGCAATTCAATTTGCAAATCAGTAGCGGACGGTGCGTAAATGCGGCCGCTCTCTCCATCTGTCTGTCCATCTGTCTGTCTCTCTCGCTTACTTTGAGCTGGTGTTTGTGCGTGAGGCTGCTGGCTTTTCCTCCGAGGTGGAAAGTCTGGTGACGTGAGGTTAGCTCCTGGCAGCACATCACAGGATGTGATTGGCAACTCGGAGTTGAGATGCTTTTTTATTTTTTTAACCTAAGCCTTTCTGAATTACCACCTGATGGTCACTAAGGGGCTACGCTGCTGCAGCAACAACACACAATATAGCAGCCTATAATGCTGCGCACATATATTATATAATTTGCAAAATACCCAGCGTAGCATTTGGGAAGGCACAGCCTCCCCTGGCCTTCATTATGCGGCGCCCATGAGTTCTCCTCAAAACTTCGGCACCTTTCTACTCCTACATACTTAGACAGAAAATTAAAATAAAAACATCAATGTGTTCAGCTTACTGTGGCGACGTGTGCTATTACTTTTTACAGCAATCGGCCAAATGGTGGCGCTGTAGGAAGCCTTCGAAAATGCAAACTTTGAACAGGTATAGCTCATGCTCTGTTTGACGTACAGCCATGAAACCTGGACACACATATGTGTGTCCTCATGCCGAACAGCTTAGACAATCTGACTTTTGACCTCTGACCTTTAGATCTCCCACCATCTTGAATTATAATTATGAAAAACAGTAAAAATCAATCTCATCCTGGGATTTTTGCGTTACGTGCACAAAACCCTTTTCACATGAACTTTGGACCTATATCTACACAGGCTATGTGGTAATTATTTTTTTAATAATTCAATGAATATTGCGGTTTTATGCAAATTATTCTTCTGTCTCTAAATCATACATGCAAAGTAACACGTGCCTTGACATCTGTGTCTTTGTTAAGTAAGCTCCGCCCTTAGATTTTCCGCCATTTTGAGCAGTTTGTAAAATGCTTAAACAAGTTTTTATCCTGGGATTTTCGCGTCACGTGCACAGAACCTTTTTTACATGAACTTTGGACTGATATCTAAAGATCTATCTGATCGGATTTTTTTAATTGAATCATTCTTTTATAATAATTCAATGAATATTGCAGTTTTATGCAAAGTATTCTTCTGCCTCTAAAACATACACACAAAGTCACATTTTATTGACAAAATAGTGTAGAGGGTTAGTTCAAATATCACTGAAACCAATCTTACCCCAAATGGCCAAAGGGGGGCGCTATATAATTTTGAGCAGTTTGTAAAACGCTTTTAAACCAGTTTTTAGCCTGAGAATTTTGAGCAATTTGCATGAAACATTCTACACGCAATCTAAGGACCTTTATCTAACATGCCTATGAAGTGCAAATTTTTTTTTTTATAATATTAACAATAATAATAAATATAGCTGCAAGCAGCGATAAAGTTGCCAAAAAACACCTAAAATCATGAACACAGCCGTGGGATTTTGCAAGCACATTCCCACTAGGTCAAGGAACAGATGCCACCCTTCTCACATTGGCCTGTTATAGCGCCATCAGCGGGTCAACTTTTGCATAACACATTTTTCGAACAAAATGCCTCAAATCATGCATGCAGTGTCCGATTGCATCAGTAACGTCAAAGAGAGCACTGCCTGCGATCTTGACATTTTGTACTTTTATAGCCATTGTTTTTTGACTTGAAGCGAGCCCACAATTGTTTTGAAGCCATCTTTTCAGGAAGTAGCTTGCCTCAGCAACAGTGTTTACGCTGGTGAAGGAGTCTAGCCTGTTACTCCCCTGTTACTGGTCGCAGAGGGACGCGAGACCCCTCTATGGATGCGTCTCGGTGAGACGCAGACGTCGCGGTGGTCCGCGGCCCTGCTCCGCGGCGACCCCGGGCGAAAAACGGCCGAAAAAAGCAATACCGCTACTGACCAGAGTATAGCTTTAATCTAGGCAAAACATTAGCGTTATATGTAATAAAGGTCATCATAAAATGTATTATAAAATTGTTTTAATAGCTGTGCATTAGTTTTTTTTTATTGATTTATCAACTTATTGACAACTGAGATTGTTTTCACCTGGCATTTACCCTGAGCAGTCATCATGTGACTGATGTGATTGTATCATATCAGATGTAAGGCATTGCACCACCCACCCAGAGCCTTCTACCTACGGAGAGTTGCGTCACTCCCGTTCACTTCATGGGGCCAGGTCTTCTACGCACACATCTATTGGCGTATAGTGACAAACGGCTAACCGGAAGTTTACAAAATGCATTGAAGTCTATGAGGTGTAAAGTGACAATGAACCACGTGACCAGCGCCGTTTCTGACCCCGCAGTGGCAAGACTCTCTGATTAGACGACAAGAACCATAGACCAATCAAAGCAACTGTTTTATGTCAAGTACAACTGTGCAAGAATCATGTGTATCCATTGGCTGTTAAACCTTAAAGAGCAAGGAGCTAAAAAAACAGGAGACTACACTGCAGCAAGCAAGCATACCACCTATTTTTTTAGCTTAGTGTAGCCTACTACAGACACTGGTTTCCACTTTCCACCGATTCCAAAAGCCAAAGAACTGGAGAAGAGAATACCTGAAGAGACATTGAGACAACTTTACAACCACGGTGAATACATGAGCGCGAGTCTTTAAACACTTTAAACTCTGAAGATGACTTCACTGCAGAAATGGAAGAATCATCGCGGTTCACACGTTGTTTACTAGAACTACCGAGATTTACTGTAAATGATGTCCGAAGACTTGCTCGAATGTGTACCGAAACGCTGCAGAGTAAACTTGTTTTATGTGTCTTCTTATCTCTGCACAGTGTTGGGAAAGTTCACTTTAAAAACGAACTAGTTCAAGTTCAAGTTCAGAACTTCTAAAATGAACTAGTTCATTTCATAGTTCATAATTCTATATTTTGAACTAAGTTCATGGTTCCCCAAAATGAACTAACTTAGTTCTTTTTCGTTCTTTTTTTTACCATATTTTTTTTATACTTTGGCTATTCAAAAAAAAAAAAAAAAGAAGAAAAAAAAGATATAGCCTAGGTCTATATATATATTATATACATGTTTAGACGTTGCTGCATGCTATTATTTGTCAAAACTATTGACACAGCCCATATAGAACCACACACAGCAATAATTTCATCCAACTTAACATTGAGGTGCCCACAATATTTATGTGCCCACTGCCTAGTTCCCAGTCTTCCTGCACCCTTATTGTGAAGGGCTGAATGTAATAACCATGTTATTGTCTTATTGTGTGAAATATCATAATATTCAAAACAAATATTTGACTCCAATTGATTCCCCACACAGTATTGACTTGATATAGCAATAAAAAAAAAATATTACACAGCAGTTGTGGGAAAACTAAGACATTGTTCAAAAAACACAATTCTGATTTTGGTCATTTTGGAAATAGGGCAAAAAATATATTTTTCTTCAATCCACTGTCTTGACACTCGAACCAAAATTGTTCTATAGACCATAATCTACAAATTGGAAGTGAAAAATAAACTTTAACACACATTTGAAATGAAAACAAAAAATTACATGTACAAGGAACCCCACTAGAAGGCATACGTTTCTAAACCTCGCGCACAGCATGTTTCCGCGTTGGTTAAAATAGCTGATCTACAAGCTCACGTTGTCTTGTGGATGCGACGCGTTGTGAGCTTGCAGATCAGCTATTTTCGCCGTGCAACACACATAGGACAAAGTATATAGTCAGGCTTGTGAGACACGTAACGAGGAGGAGATTAACAGTGCAGCTGCAGAGTGCAGACAGCACCTTATATCAACGTTCACGAGGGGCTGCGTGCAGTGTGTGCTATTGGAGCATGTGAATGAAAAGAGAGAGGAGAGGACAGACGATCGCGGAGGCACGGACCGCCGCATGAACGGCCGACGAACTCCGTTCACGGGCGTCAGAATGACCGCGTTCGACAATATCGTTCATCAAGCGAAAACAATTACGTTCAGTTCACGTTCGCCCAAAATATGAACGTGTTCATGAACGACCGTTCTTTGAACGCGTTCGGGTACAACACTGTCTCTGCAACTATGAACATCGATAATACAAGGTCAAAACGCGTCGCATCACGACACATTGTGAGCTTGTAGATCAGCTACTTGAAGTGGTTATTGTATGTATTGTAATGATAATAATACTCAGTGATGGGCAGTAGCGAGCTACAAGTAGCGACGCTACATAGCTTAACTACATTTCTCAGTAGCGTCATGGTAGCGCTGCTCCTTTTGAACCAAATATCTTTTTCTGTAGCGTAGCTATTTTTAGACCCCAGTAGTGACGTAGCGTCCAACAAATGCTACACGTTACTATCCCGGTGAAAAATGACTGCTAAATAAAGTTTGTGAGGAAAAGAATTCCCAACAGATCCCCAAACATGTTGTTCTGCACAGCGCTTTGCGCTCTCTACTCCGCGAACCGCATCCCATCATTCACTTCAAAGAGCCGTTCAAAAGATTCGATTAGTTCGCAGACGTCCCACCTCTACCCACAACGAAATGGTGAAGTGTTCAGAGAACGTCTGAGAACAACTGACATACAAGCTCACATCGCGTTGCAAATGCTAACTTTGTGAGCTTGTAGATCTCGCGGGGTGGAGCATAAATCCGGCTTGAGGCGCTGCAGCCAGAGATGGACAGTAGGGGAAAGCGGGGTAAACTGAGACACCGGGTAAACTGAGACACCCCCTTTATCTAGGCAATGGAACACTATACATTATATTTTCAAGCCCCTTGAATTTCCCACTTGCCATGAAGAGAGAGACCTGATAGTGCTGTAGAAAACATGTGTGATAGAAAAATATTAATGTTCCACAAGGATGAAGGATTTGAAGAATTGACAAAGATTTATTCAAAAAGGCATAAAAGTCGAACAAAGTATACAGCATTCACAGCATCAGAGGAGAAGGCCTCCTGGCCTGTCCTGTCAGCCCCATCTGGGCACAACCCTCCCTCTGCCTCATTTTCATGCAGTTCTTATACTCATTCTAACAGAGATGCTATTCTAAACATGGTCTTATAAGGACATCATGTACTAAAGATAAGGACAATATACAAATAGTTACACACATTACAGATTTGCTGACAGAGTGAGAGAGCAAGTGTGGGGGAGAACTCAGCTGTTAAGATTGACAGCTGTAGCTGGTTGACCACCCATTCAATGACATTGAATGGAAGGTATATGTAAGCTATATGTAATATTATTATTATTATTATATGGATCTCCATTAGTTGCCACCTTCCTTCCTGGGGTCCACTGTCATACCCATATTTTCAGCCAATGTTCCCACAGATCGGGGATGCAAGGGTACAAGTGGATAATAATAAAAGGTTCCTATCACACAAAGATTTGGCAACAAGTGTCCCTAGAGGAACAGCTTATTTATGAGCTCCATCCATGACATGGGAATATTACCAGTGAGTCTCTAAAAAACTAGAGAATGATGCAATCTCTCAACTTCTGTTGCTAAAACTGTGTGGAAACTATTAGAAAACACATGCATAAAAGAACCAATCAATGGATTGAGGGCGATGTCCTTCATAATTAGCCCTATTCACGGCCCGCCCACTCAGCAACTTCCTGCTGCTACTAGAGTTAACACAGAAATCGCAAATTTAATGCAATTTCCAAATAGCAAAGTATAAAATATGGCTAGCATGATCAAGAACACAAGATAGTAAAAGGCACAAAGCATTATAATTTATTTTCTCTTCAAAACGGACGTCAGCACCAGGAAGTTGCTAAGAAATTTTCTGAGTGGGCGGGCCGTGAATAGGGCTAATAGAGCAGTGATATGATTGGTTTGTAAAGCAGTGGGCGTAGCTCTGTGTTCTCGCCGGTGTTCCTGCAACTCCCTATCATTCAGAAGAGTCCAGACGCATCGGTAGGCTGACATCTCTGAACGTTTGGCAACAGCAGACTAAACCAAGGTGGATACAAATTAAACATCAGCTGGGCAAGCAAAGGCACTGATGACATGTGGCCCGGGGGTGATGAAATAGTGACTCAACAGGTGCAATGATGTACTGTACTAGGCCTTATTGTACAGTGTCATATTGGGAGCAACCCTACATCAAAATGGTTATTGATCGAAAATATCCCACAAGTAGATACAGTATACTAGTAAGACACCTGAGGGTGGAATGCAACCTCAGGGTGGAATGCAACCTCAGGGTGACATGCGACTTGACTATCTGGCCAACCACAGCGTTTCTCTGACGATTCTAGTTGTTGTCATTCTGGGGGGAGTTTGTTCATGTTTTTGTGAGGGTATCAACCCTAGGAGACACGGGGAGAACATGCAAACTCCACACAGAAAGGCCCCATCGTCAACCCCACCTAGGGTGTGAGCGATAGGGCCTAAACATGGAGATGTGGAGAACACTATATGGAGATAGTCCAGTCCATCATGTCATATGGGACTACCGTCATAGACAGTAGCCATTGTTAGGCCAGAGTTAGTCTCGCGTAGCCAGACAACTATTCCACAATCTCTGAATGCTATATAGAGTCTGGAACAGCAGCTCCCTGACGGCGAGTATCGAAAACGGGCATTACCGTTCAAAAAAATACATTTTAAAATGTCATTTCTGCTAAGCAGCAAGCTAAACATGCTTATATGATTTTTATTTATATAATGATAAATGTGTGTGATGTGAGACGGAAACGGAAGTGACGTGGGGGCTTCACTTCCGCTCTCATCTCGCACTCATCATTTCTTCCCCGGTCTGCCAGACTGTATGCTGGGAGCATTTGACCAAATCGCGGAGGCAACCGTCTGGCCACGCGAGACTAGGCCGGAGTCAATGTCTGTCTGACTGTCTGTACAGGAAGTGATGTCACATGACATACTTTTTATGCCCATATATGAGTCATTCTGTACCACATCTCCATGTTTAGGCCAAACAGGTTCGCTCCATTTCTCCATGTATAGGTGCAAATGCTCAACGTCGAGCTTGACAAGGAGGATACTGCACATTGTACCTCATCCACCCTTTCTTCTCTCTCCTTTTGGTATCTTTATCCTCCTCCTCCTTTTTTTCTTTTTTATTCTTCTCTTTTTTTCACAGCCGCCCCCATATTTACTTAAGAAAATATATATTAAATTCTAAGAACGTTTCGAGTACCAGTTTGATACAAGAGCGAATAAGCGCTACACTTCTGGAATCCTGTGCGTCGACTTAAAGTCGGATCCAGGCCTAATAACTTTATCTAGCCGCCCCGTTGCCACCTCCTTGTTACATTTTCTTTTCTTAGACACATTGTACCTCATCCACCCTTTCTTCTCTCTCCTTTTGGTATCTTTATCCTCCTCCTCCTTTTTTTGTCTTTCTTAGTCTTGTGTATCCTTCTCTTTTGGCTACTGTCTATGACGGTAGTCCCATATTACATGATGGACTGGACTATCTCCATATATAGTGTTATCCACATTTCGTGTAGCCGCCCCGTACAGGAAGTGATGTCACAACTCGCTGACATCACACTGACATCACTCCCGTACAGAAGGAAGGTTACAGAAGGAAGGAAGGAAGGTCACTCAAGCGACACGGTTTTTCAGAGTATATGCGACCTTCGGTCGCAATAATAAACCAGTGGATTACAGATGGCAAGGATCCTTGATCAGAATTTTATTTCATTTGTGACCCTGCAAACCAAATACCAAATCTACTGACTTAAATTAGGAAATGGAGAGGGGGCAACACCACATCTATCCCAGCCTATCTCCTGTTTCTTTAGCGTGAGGCAGCTTCAGGTTAAAATTGACATGACGTTATGTTGCAGGGACTTACCCCCAATCCAATCCTTGACAATTGAAAACAATGCTCTCGAAAAATCTACAAGGATGGCCAGCAATGGACATTGGTTGCTAATGTTATGAAACCTTCACATGTTGATTTAAATCCTTTTTACCATGAAAATACCACACACAAAAAGGCCAGGATCTGACCCAATTTGACAACTAAGCAATCTTTATCTCTGACTGGATTTAGTTTAACATATTACTAACAAGGGGATATGCATTCAAATCAATCTAAAGAACATGTATTATCTTTGAATTTCTTCTTCTATGTCTTGGTGGCACCGCGACCCATGATGGATTTCTTAGTATTTCTCTCGGGTTTCAAAAGCATTATATAACACTTTGGTCCAAACAGCGCCAACAAAAGGCCAAAACTAGACGCTAAAATAGCAAACACCTCCACTACATCTGCATATTTGCCTGGAGAGCTGACATATGCAGGGACGAAGGCTATCCACACGGCACAGAAGATCAACATGCTGAACGTGATCAACTTGGCTTCGTTGAAGTTGTCTGGAAGATTCCTTGCCAAGAATGCTAGAATGAAGCTCAGAAGTGCTAGTAAACCAATATAACCCAGTAACACTGCAAAACCAACTGTTGATCCCACATCACACTCATAGACTATCTTATCACTGTGGTATTGTGTGTTTTTATGAGGAGTTGGAGAGGCTGACACAAGCCAAACTAGGCAGATTATTACTTGGATGGAAGTAAGAGCCAGAACTGTTCCTCTCTGCTGCACAGCACCAAACCACTTCCTAATGTCTGCTCCTCCAGGCTTGGAGGTCTTGAACACGGCCAACACCACCATAGTCTTTACCAGGATACAGGAGGCACACAGAACAAAACTAATCCCAAACACTGCATGTCTCAGCTGACAGGTCCACAGTCTGGGACGACCAATGAACAGAAGAGAACACAAGAAACACAGTTTCAGTGACAACAAAAGTTGGAAGCTGAGTTCTGAGTTGTTGGCTCGCACCATGGGCGTGTCTCTGTGATAGATGAAGATTCCCAGGACGACGGCACAGATAAGTGTGCCCAGCAATGAGATGGTTGTCAAGGAGATACCCAGGGCCTCGTGGTAGGAGAGGAACTCCACACTCTTAGGGATACAGTGGTCACGCTGGGGACTGGACCAGAAGTCCTCTGGACAACTGGTGCACTCTGTAGCGTCTAACAAAGGAGAGACGATTAAAGACACAAACAAGTATAGTATATGCTTAAGATAAGCCCCCATGTGTATAATATAATATAAACCTACCAGTGTCATTGCTGATCTCTCCTTCAGAACAAGCAATGCAGTCAAAGCAGCAGACAGGTTCTCCTTTCCTTCTGGCCAGACGGGTTCCAGGGGAACAGCTCTCACTGCACACAGACCGAGGAGGCTACAGAGGAAAGTAACAATGATCATTTCCAAAGTCCAAACTTAATTACATTCACATCATGAGCTCAACGTTTGGTATTTTAACCAGCCCAAAGAGACCTTTTTGGTTTCAAAGTTCCAGAAGATTCTGTCTTCATCAAGGATGAGTTCTTTATCTCCGGAGGCTGACTTCTTGACCACACCAACATTCTGAACCTTTGTGCTTCCATCAGGGAGCCACGCCCAGTTCATGATATCCAAGATTGGTAGAGGATCACCATTCTCATCAAATGAAAAATGATCATCAAATGATGTGGTGAAGTTTACCTTTTCCAGGTAATGCACAAGCTAGAAAGTGTGATGAGCAGAATCAGGCAGAACATGAGACATTAAAAACCTACTGTGTGTTGACAGGAACTGTTATATTATCTACCCCCTTGTATAAGATAATAAGAGAACCTATAACTACCGTCTGCCCACTATACCGACTACCATCAAAAGTCAGCCTCTTCAACATAGGACCAGAGATGAAAGATCCTACTATGTCCATTTATCTTGTTTCCACCAATATCAACATTTTTTTTTTAAATCCATGTTAAGTGTGAATTAATGCCACACCTGCCATGGCTGTATCGTCTTCAAATTGCCACAGCTGTGCCCAGTGAAAGGCCCTCTTCCTGGCAAACACTGCAACATGTCATGGAGGGCATGGGCCAAAGCATACACAGCCTTGTACACATTGTACTCTGACCTGAGTTCAGACACATCCAAAAGTTTAGTTTGTGCTGTTCCCAGGTCCTCTTGTCCAGTACACACCCTTCCACCAGCATCCACCCACTCTGATGGAAAGGGTGTAAATTTACACCGAAATGTGTGCTCCCAAAACTGCCTCACCTGCAAGTCACAACAATGATAATTTGAGAATATATACAAAATTAGCCTGCAAATTCAGTCCTATATTGCGCTGATCAGAGCAATGCCAGCGAGTTGGGGATTGGAGCATTGGTGTGCCTGTAGCCCCGGAGGGGACCCGACACATGGTGACTGTTGTCATGGCAGACCCCTGAAAAGATTTTGAGGCACGTATAGTGCTAATTGGAGCAACTATGCACTTGCAGCACCAAGGCCCACTGTCATACCTGTGTAACCTTGCATTTGGCAGGTAGTGGGCAAAGAAATGATCAGAGTGGGGAACAAATTGCAATTTCACCAACTTCCGGTGGTCGGATTGACTTCTGGTCTTTACCGTTGGATTCCTTGTACACAGACCACTTGACTGGGTTGCCATTGAATTCCACACCCACGTGTGTGTGGGTGAGGTTTCAAGGCAATCTGACAACCCGGAAGTAGGTGGTCATTAGTGGCCAAGGCACGAAGTGCCCGAAGGCGACTTATTGGTATTGGACTTCAGCACTATTATTATTCTTCCGCCACTTTTTCTCTAGCGGCTAGACCGTGCAGTCGCTTTTTACGAAACTCGGCAGTATGGCAGAGGACTATTAGACAAGGCAGAATTTCTGAAAATGTGCTTGTATAAAGTCCCGAAGGCATTTTGCGAATATTTATTATATACAACTGTTCTAGGGGTATTAAGGGATGCTGAATCCAAATTTGCTGTATATAATGCTTAAAAATGTTCCTAAATGGCTCAAAATTGAGAAATCCAACATGGCCACCACTGCCAAGGCTGAAATCTATTTAAGTGCAAATCTTTTTGACTAAACAATGTAGAAACTTGAACTAAATGTGTTTTTCTAGGTTAGCCTACATGGGGAATTTGAAATTCTATCCTGATTTTAGATCAGACGTGTATAGCAGAAAAGGTTCGTTATTTATGCATAATTCGTCAAACAGAAACAAAAGCAGGATGAACCATGGTTTTATTCATCAAAACTCTTTTGATTTAGATTTTGCTATCATCCATCCATCCATCCATCCATCCATCCATCCATCCATCTTCAACCGCTTATCCGGAATCGGGTTGCGGGGGTAACAGTTTCAACTGAGACTTCCAGATTTCCTTATCCTGAGCAACTTCCTCCACTCCCTCTGGGAGTATACCAAGGCATTCCCAGGCCAGTTTGGAGATATAATCCTTCCTTCTGGGCGCTCGGGGGGCATCTATGAACATTGCAAATTATATATAGTCATCAATATTTCGAGCAGATGTAATAGGTATCTTGCAGCTGCATGCATCCAATTCCACTTTTCCTGAATAGAATAGAATGGATTATAATATAATATAATAGTATTTTACCATATCAATAAAAGTAAATGTACATGGGAATACTTCTTACTGTAATCCTTACTGTGGTAGCTTATTCAGTCTTCCTCAGTGTTCCGGCAAGTGTTGAGTTTTTTGCAGTTGCATGCTTCCATACATGCCATATGACTCTTTCTGGATAGAATAGAAGAGAAGAGAAGGGGATACAATGTTTATAGCCAGCACAAGTACATCAGGGTAGGGTTCATCAATCTGTCAACATCTAAGAGTCTAGAGTATGCAGTCTAGTAAGCTGATATTCTCTAAAATTAACAAATCCCATTAGTACAATCTATTATACATACATACCTGCAGCTGCAGCGTTGGCTGAGGCACTCATTTGTACACCCACATGAAGTGAACTCCCTGCAGGCTTTGGGCATAGGTGGCAGAGAGAGTAGCCGTGGCACTAACTGGCCTTCCTTGATTATCCATCCCATTTCCTCCACTGGAGGAAGATCGGGGTGTGGCAGGTGAGCTTGATTCCATATAGCTGCTTGATGGTGTGCACGCATGATATGGCACCTCACAGCATCTGTGGTTGGTGGCAGAGTCTCTTGGGGACGACCTTTGCAGAATAACTTCGCTCGTGCTTTGTTGCATGAATCAACATCAGGCACACCATAGATCTTACAAATGAATCTTTCTGATGATGTCACGATATCTTCTGTGAAAGGGCCCTTCCCAAGGCCAGCAAGATCAGTGTGATATCTTCTTTCCGTGGCCGCTGAACTGAGACACACTGTCACATCCAGTAAGGGCATGGAAGGCAAGGAGTGTGTCCAGTTGATTTTTTGACATGGGGACTGCTTCCGCGTCCGAATGCGGCTCAAAGAAGGGACTACGTTATTATCCACGTTGTCAAAGATAAAAGCACAAAAAAAAAGAAATTTCCCAGTCGTCTCCTTAGCTCAGTCGGTAGAGCATGATGACAGCTAAAATTGAGACCGGGGGTTCGATTCCCCGTGACTGGAAAATATTCCAGTAAACACATGTTGGCGCATGTGTACTAAGACTCTCCATTCTCCTTCCGTTCTCGTCTGACCGTAGACGCTGTAAACGTTCCAAAGTGTCGCACGGGTGAAGCAGAAAGCAAGTTGGGAAGGGAGGGTGACACAGAGGGGGTCAGAATGGGCTGGTGTAACAGCTTCCTCGTGGTCAGCACTCAGGGAGGAGACTTTAAGATCCGGATCTGTTGACTTGACAGTCGTCGCTTCGGCAAACCCCATACTACCACCACAGGTTCACTTTCCAGACTGTGTTCTATCAGATGGTTTGAGAGTAATCGAGCAAAATCTGCCTTGTTCTCCTCCAGTGCCATGAAGCTTGACCAGTCTGCTGGAATTGGAACGGACTCATTGGCTATTTCACGGCGTACTGGTCTGTGTCGCTGTTTGCGCTTTTGTCCTTGTGCCTGTTTTTATGGATTCTTTATGGTACCTGTCGAAGACCACGTTAGCCCTCTGGTACTTCTCTCCCATCTTCAACACTGTGTCAGTGAAGTTGTTGGCATAGTCACCGAATGTTGCACTGTCAGGTGGCTTTCCAAGGGCCATTACCAGAGCTTGGCCATCAATGACTAGGCAACTGGGTCCCTGAGGGGTAATATCTGCAGGGGTTTGCACTTGTTTGGTTAGAATATTTGCTAACACAGACTTATTGGTGGAATGTAGACTTCCGTTAGTTGCAGCCAGAGATGGTGGGATGGGCATGAGTTCATGCTGGAGGATATGGTCCAGGTCTACCTTACGACCTGCTCTGTAAGCTGTGATGAGCCTTTGCAGAATCTGATGGTGTTTTGCTTGTTCTTGGCAAGTTGCACAACTTCATATAAAGAAGAAAATGTCTTGGCTTTGTTCTTTCGAATGGGTGATTTTAGGTCCAGGTGCTAGTCACTCTCTGGAGGTTCACACAGACGTTTGTCCACAAACTTTTTCAGTTGTGCCTGTCCAAGGTGTTCTGCACCAAGCAGAGATTCTTGAATCTCAGGTGTGACTACATCCTTGTTGATTATGTTTCTTAGCGTGTCACCACCATCTTGAAACACTCCATGCTCTTTCATAGACACACATACCGGTAGTCTACTTTCATCAACGTTGTCTCTCTATAATCCATTCTATTCTATTCAGGAAAAGTGGAATTGGATGCATGCAGCTGCAAGATACCTATGACATCTGCTCGTATTTTGTTTCTGTTTGACGAATTATGCATCAATAACGAACCTTTTCTGCCATACATGTATGAGTTTCAAGCCATTTATTCACGTCTGATCTAAAATCAGGATAGAATTTCAAATTCCCCATGTAGGCTAACCTAGAAAAACACATTTAGTTCAAGTTTCTACCTTGTTTAGTCAAAAAGATTTGCACTTAAATAGATTTCAGCCTTGCAGTGGCGGCCATGTTGGATTTCTCAATTTTGAGCCATTTAGGAACATGTTTGAGCATTATATACAGCAAATTTGGATTCAGCACCCCTTAATATTCCTAGAAATGTTGTATATAATAAATATTCGCAAAATGCCTTCGGGGTTCTGATTTTCTGAAAATTGATCCTGTCTATATGCCAAACGGCTAAAACGCGAAGCTCGCAACAATCGGCCAAAGGGTGGCGCTGTAGGAAGCCTTTGAAAAATGCCAACTTTGAACAGGTAAAGCTCATGCTCTGTTTCAGGTCCAGCCATGAAACCTGTATACACTTATGCGTCTCCTCATGCCGAACAACTTTTACACTCTGACTTTTGACCTCTGACCTTTACCTCTCCCACAATTTTGAATTATATGAAAAACAGTCAAAATCTATCTCCTCCTGGGATTTTCGCGTAATGTGCGCGAAACTTTTTTTACATGAACTTTGGACCAATACGGTCAGAGAGTTAGGCAGATTTTCTTTAAAGCGAAACATTATTTTTTAATAATTCACTCAATGTTGCAGTTATATGCAAATTATTCTTCTGCCTCTAAATCATACATGCAAAGTGACACGTTCATGGCATTTGGCAAATATGTAGAGGGTTAGTCCAAATATCACTGAAAGCAATCTTACTCCAATTGGCCAAAGGGGGGCGCTATACGAAGCGTTTGAAAACTCAAACTTTAAAGGGGCATAAGTCATGCCTCGTTTTGTTTGAAGACATGCAACTTGCTTACACGCGTGCCTTGACTCAAGCGGAAGACATCTGTGTCTTTGTTAAGTAAGCTCCGCCCTTAGATTTTCCGCCATTTTGAGCAGTTTGTAAAACACTTAAACCCGCTTTTATTCCGGAACTTTTGCGTCACGTGCACAGAGCTTTTTTTACATGAACTTTGGACCAATATCTAAAGATCTGTCAGATCGGATTTTTTAAAAATTGAAACATGCTTTTTTAATAATTCAATGCATATTGCGGTTTTATGCAAATTATTCTTCTGCTTCTAAAACAAACATTTAAAGTAATATTTTCTCACTGTGAAGAGCTGTGCATAGTTCACCTGGTATGGTCTTTGTCTATCATTCCAGAGGTCCCCTGTTCAAGCCTTACCTCATGCATTTAAAATACATTTTACAACATTTTGCCGTGAAAACCCTGGTTTTGCAACCAAACATGGCAACCCAACCAAACATGGCAACCTTCTTAAGCAAGGGTATAAATAGTGGTTGAGTTGAGGCCACTTCCTCCTCACTCAGTGTGTTTGGAAGCATGGTTGATGCTGCTGGTTGCTGACTTCAGTAGGCTATACATACTCAACGGTGAGTTAACATGATGATTTATATGATTTATTGTCAATGGCTTGGTTGGTTGGTTTTCTAAAATATGTTGAAAGGACTCTGTTAGTTTGATTTAGCAAAAAGGCTGACTTTAACATGGGATTTCCTCATTTTGCTAAAACGCTAGCAGAGCAAACAATCCACTGCTTGAGTTTTGATTAGTATTTTGAATGTAATAGTTTGTTTTGAAGTAGTTGATTAGATTTTGAAGTAATGACTTGAGTTTCTTTATAAAGTAATGATGTTTGAGTATATAATTATATTTATATATGCATTTATTTATTGATTCATTGTGGCAAACCAGGGGAAACTCAGCCTCTCATGCCAGTTGACTGGGTGTTCACACCTGCAGGCCATCTGACAATCAGCCTAAGTACTCATTTCTCTCTCCCTCCTCCACCTAGGCTGGCAGGGCGCCAACACCCTGGGGGAAAGCGGAGTCCCCCCCCCCCCAAAAAATTGGAATTCATAGTCACTGCTCTCTCTGCTCTGCTGACAGGACACCAGAGCCGCCTGTGAGCCCCTCAAGTTTTGACCCCAGCTCCTTCCCCTCAATGTTTTTCAAAAAGACAATTTAAAGGAGTAGTTCACCCCAAAATGACTTTTTTTCTATTGATTAGTCACGCCATGGAGAGTAGAGTTCAATAATATTTTTGGATTTTTGTCACATTCCTAAGACATCGAGTAAATTTACCCCCATTGATTCCGGACATCCGGAATGAATGGGGGTAAATTTATTATCACATTTTTGTCTTAGAAATGCGACAAAAAACGAAAAATATCATTGAACTCTAATCTCCATGGCGTGACTAATCAATAGAGAAAAAAAATCATTTTGGGGGTGAACTACTCCTTTAATTTTGGTTAAGTCTGACTCTGCTAGCCACTTACAGAAAACAATCCTGCTATAATATTTTGTAATTGCCAATCCTTTGTGTAAATAAACTGAAATTCATACTATTACATGACTATTTCTTTATCATGTTGTACAAGAATCTGGTTGGATATAATATAATTGGGTCTACAATGCCAGTGGTGTAAAAGTAACCAAGTACATTTACTCAAGTACTACCCTTAGTACAATTTTGAGGTATTTTATACTTTACTCTTAATTCTAGGCTACTCCAGTACATGCTCACGTATTGCATTGTGAGCTTGTAGATCTGCTATTTTCAAAATCTTTCAAGTTGATGTCAATACCTTTGTACTTTTATTCAAGTACATTTTGAATTCAGAACTTTTACTTGTAACAAATATTTCTCTCTATACGTTATTCCTGGCATTCTGTTCATATCCTGAAAGAGGCGGAGGCTGAAAAAGCTGGCATGAAAAACATAATTTGGTTTCCTGTTGTCCTTGCATTAAAGTGTGAGTAGTTGGCGTTCTGGGCTCTGAATGTACCTGGGTTGCCATGTCTGCTTTTAATAAGCAATTTGTGTCTCTTTAAGATTTTTATTTATCCAGCCCCCACCATGCATGTACAGTGAAACCCAAAATTCAAAAATAGCAAAAATAAACTTTGCCAAAAATCTAAAAATAGAGAACTCGGGAACGGGAACAAAAGGCAAAACTCAAGAAAAAGGCAAAAATAACAAACACTGCACTAGGCTATGGGGCCCTTGCAACTCTCACTGAGATTTGTTCATCTCGCTCTGCTGAGCATAACAGAGTTGCCCTGGTTAGCAGCCTCCCTTTAAAGGAGTGGATCCTACCACTAACCAGGAAACCAATTACCTTGAAATGGCTGATATAGCAGCTTACAGTCTCTCTCTCTGAATACATTACCCTTTCAATAAATGTGAAAGTGTTTTACACTACATATTCAGGTTGGAATTCATGTACAGAGCTGTTAGAAAAACTTTGCTCAATGTCTTTGTCTAACACCCCCCCCTCCTCCACAGTATTGGCAACCTCCACCCCTATTTAAGTGGAGTGGTACAGCCCTGTTCTGTTTGACTTGCACTGTCACGACCTGGCCCGTAGGCAATGACAAATTGAGGAGGACACATGGTAGGGGTATAAATAACAATTTATTAACTAAAAGGGTTAACTCATATTTACTAGAGTATGAGGTGTTTAAGTCAGTAATCAGTAGTGTCAGCAATGCATGTATCTGTGGTAAGTATGATGATGTGGGGTGTTGTAAAGAGTGTAAACTCAAAGGAACTGCACAAACAAAGGGTGCTGTCATCTGGGGAGGGAGAGAGAGACTGGCTTTCCACCCAGTCTTTTATGGGGAGCCAGGGAGCACTGGCAAGGTGCTCCCAATGCACCTAATCATCAGGCTCCATTGGCCGACACCCATAGGCTCTGTGGAAGAAGCACAAATACAGGGATCCACCATACATAGGGCTACACAGGCCAGGCCAAGGGGCCGTGACATGCACATTCAACAGAGGAGTGCCTGTGTGTGTGTGTGTGTGTGTGTGTGTGTGTGATTTTGCACACACATTCCCACTAGGCCAAGGAACAGATGCCACCCTTCTCACATTGGCCTGTTATAGCACCACCAGCGGGTCAATTTTTGCAAAACACATTTTTGGAACAACATGTCTCAAATCCTGCATGCAGCGTCCGATTGCCGTGAAATGCCCAAGAACACGTGGTACCCTTTTCACTTTGGCCTATTATAGTCACCACTAGGCCAAAAAAAACCAAACAAAAAACACCTGACCTGCCGGAGACCTGTTCGGAAGAACACTGCTTCCAGTTTTTCTTTGATTTGTTCTTTGCTTTCCCTTGATGCTTTTTTGCTTTCCTGCTTTTTCTGCCTTGGCCACTTTATCGCTGCTTGCAGCTATATTTGTTTTATGAAATTGGAAGTCTGTTGGACCACCCACCAAGTTAAGAGCATTTAGCATGTTGGGAACTGGAGTTACCCACCAAGTTTGGGGCCTTAAAGTTATACCATGTAACTTCTTTTATAAAACAAATGTGTCCCCTCACAGTGTTTTCAGACACAAGTCGGCAGTAATGGATCTCTACAATAGAGCTAAATGCATTCGAAAATATTTTGGGGGGGTTTTCGTTTCTAGACAAAATAAAACAGTTTGAATGTTGTAGGAGGTTTTTATAACAAGAGATAGGCGTTTTAGGTTCACTAAATGGTTAAAATTAAATCTTAAACATGGCTCTGTTTAAGACATTTTCCGTGGTTGTTTGGGGGTGTAACATTCTTCCACGTAATTTACATAGAGTGCTTGCGATTGGTCTCGCCTTTGTTCTCCCTCCTGGCTGAGCACCGCAGCACCGCCCCTAAGCACACGTGTTTCTAACAGTAAACACAACAATATCAATGTATCTTCCTAATGGCTAAGTTTGCTACTCACTTTGTGTCAGCACGCTTGCTATAATGCGTTGAATCATGTACCAGGAACACAACAGGACAGCTGCCTGTCTCCACAGTGGCGATCACTCAGGTCGAAAAAGTGAGAAGTTTTAGTGTGGTGAAAAGAGTTGATCTGTAAGCTCAGAACATGTTGCGAATGCGACGTGTTGTGAACTTATAGATCAGCTAGTTTCAGAATGCATTGCAACACGTTGTACGACAAAGTGAAAGTCCAGCTTGACTGCGGAGTTGAGTCGCTTTTATTCAAGGAGCGTTTCTCTTTCTTTCTTTCTTTTTCTCTCTCCCCCTCCCCCTCTCTCTCTTTCTTTGTCAAGACTCGGTGGTTCAATCTAGCATAGAAGGATCCGGGGATCAATTGGTTTATAATCAGCGTCAGATTAAGTTTATTCTTGTTGCATGCACCGTTTCACATGACCATTGAGCTCCCTCTTTCTGTCTCATTCATGTAACAAAACCTGTCGCGTCGTCGCTACCTTCTCTGTGAGAGAGAGAGATGACGGCTTTGTATGGAGAGAAAGAGAGAGAGGGGGGGAGGAGTGACTGGTAAAGTGACGATCGCATTGTATGGAGGGGGAGAGAGAGAGAGAGAGAGAGAGAGAGAGAGAGAGAGAGAGAGAGAGAGAGAGAGAGAGAGAGAGAGAGAGAGAGAGAGAGAGAGAATCGTGTCTTTGGGCAAAGAAATAAGAGAGTAGTGGTGGGAAAAGTACTCAGATCTTTACTCAAGTAAAAGTATCAATACTATAATGCAGAAATATTCAGAATTTACTTGATTAAAAGTATACAAGTATTTCCATCAAAATCTAGGTCTACTTAAAGTAAACATAGAAATAGGCCTACTCATGAAGTAGACATCTTTCATTATTCATTTCATGTTTTCAAAATGTAAGCTATAAAATAATACTTTGAAAATGGCAGATCTACAAGCTCACAGCGTAGTGTAGTAAAAATATTAGAAACTGGAAATAACAAATACAAATACCTCAAAATTATACTTAAGTAGAGTACCTTAAGTAAATGTACTTAATTACTTTATACCAGTGGTTCTCAAACTGTGGGGTCTCCAAATTATATTTGGGGGTCCCCAGATGATTAGCTTAATGTCATTTTATTTGTTTATTTTGGGGGTCACAGCCTAAAAAGGTTTGAGAACCCCTGCTTTAAATACCATTCATGAGTTATGAGTATTATTAGATCTATTGGCTTGAAGGTCTGTCTTCATGTGAAATGTGTTTTAAATATTGACAGACAGTTGACAGCTAGCTAGTGGGGGAGTGGTTTGGGGAGTGGTTAGAGGTGGGGTTAACTACTATATCACTCCCATTTTCTGGGACCTGAAAAGGTGTTAAAATAGAGAAACCTTTCAAGGGCATTTTCTTTGCTTTGGTGTTTCTGGATCAACAAGTTTCAAATGACCGTATCTTCTTCAAATTTTGTCAAATTTCTAATAATGATACATCATATGAAAGCTTAGATTCTGTACTTTCGGAAAATGTGAAAAGTAGAAAAATGACCATGGCCCCGTTGTGTCTGAAAACGCCACGAGCGGTCACAAATCTTAAAATGGTCCTAACTGTTAAATCGCTAAAGTTTTAGAACCCCCACTCCGTTATGTTCAGCTTCAAAAGCCTTCTCTTTATATGTTTTCTATGAGCCGTGAGGGGGGGAGAATTTCGCGGCAAAATGACGTCATCATACTACCGGCCAATCACAGCGAGGTTTATACACTGCCGGCCAATCACAGCGCATCTTGGAGTGGGGTCGCTAGGGCGGCAATATTTGTAGTCTCCCGTGTGTCTCTCTATACTCGGGTGCGCGGTGAGCTATTGAAGCATGGGTGAAGGAGTGTATCTCCGGAATGGCTGAACGCACAGGAACCAGGGACCCCTCAAAAGATAGATCTCGGCGAGGTGGAGGCAGACGCGGGGGTGAGAGAACCGAAAAACGGCCGAAAGACACGGACGCGACCGAGGTTTGCTATAGAGCTACTGACCACAAGTTGAGCAACTTACACAGTATAGCTTTAAGCAATTTACAATTTAGGCATTTAGCAGACGCTCTTAAGCATGCTGGGAGTTTTGGCTTTTCAAGCCCCAGCCAATAGAAACACAGAGGGGACAGAGCAATGGTGCGCCTGTGTCCTCTGCTGTGGCTATTCTGATGGCAGACCCCTGACAAGCTTTGGTGCGGTTCTGAGCAACATTGTGCCTCACAGGTCTGGTTATTACTTTTGTGACGTCCACCGCCCACTGTCGACCCACCCAGGTCTAGGCAATTTTAAATATAGAACAGATTAAACAAAAGACTCACTATGCTATTTTCATGGCTCTTGTCAGGGTCATTTTCAGGATGTATTTTCAACAAGAAGTCCTTGAGACCTGGTATCTCTCCACGACGAATGGCAAAACCCAGGGTGCCTCTCAGGTATGGCAAGTAGTGAGGAGTCTGGATGGTCGTATCTGTAGTCCAACCTGAATCGGCAGGTAACATCCATTGCATACCTGCAACATTTTGCTTTACCACCTGTTGATTGTGTTGAAATACAATAATACATTATCAATCATCTTCAATATAAAACATTCTTCTATTATGAATCCACATAGACCTGAGGCTGATTCAAAAGACACCTTCTCAAATCTCAACCCTGACAGTCTTGTGTAAAACTAATAAAAGCTTAAAAAAACATATTTTGGGGGGCACGGTGGCGCAGTGGTTAGCGCTTCGCCTCACAGCTAGAAGGTCCTGGGTTCGATTCCCGCCGGGGGACGCTGTGGGTGCTGGGGGCGTGTTTCTCCCTCCGCGTCATCAGCGCCCACACCCTAGGTGGGGTCGGCGATAGGGCCTTTCTGTGTGGAGTTTGCATGTTCTCCCCGTGTCTCCTAGGGTTGATACCCTCACAAAAACATGCAGTAATCCTGGTCTCAACAATGCCTCCCCCTGGCCAGCCGGGGCGCTTGATGGAGGGGAAAGGAACTGGTTGGAATAACGTGTTCAGGTGTAAAGAAACAACTTGGACTACTCATGCATTGAAGAAAGCATGAGGTCAGTCCGTTGTCTCCCCAGGCGCGGCAGGGGGAGAGCAGAGCCCAGGATTACATAGGCAATTGGCACTGGGTGAAAAAGGGTTGCAAAATTGTGGGATAAAAATTAAAGAGGTTAAAAAAAAAAAAACATTTTTATTTTCTTTCTTTTTTTTTGTATTGAATGGATCATTACACAGACCTCCTCCATGATATTAACTATGTAAGTCCCATAGGCAAATAGAATGACCACACGAGCTGTGGATTTCTTCATCACGGTGGCAATCCTCTGAAGTTTAGCCAGGTCATTGTCCCAGGGCAGAGCCTCTGAATAAGCCACACAACCTAGACCAGACTGGACCAGGTCGGACTGGAATGTTAGGGCAGCATCGTGGCCATAGTCATCATCACTAAACAACACTCCTACCCAAGTCCACTCAAACCACCTCATAATCTGGAGCATAGCTTCCACCTGATTTGGATAGAGAATGTCACACACAGTCGGTTAATTAGTGAATACAAAATCCATAATAATTTTTGATCGGCTACCTTTGATGCTTTTGTGTGACAGTGTAATATGATCAAGTAGGGCATTAATTTAATAAAGTTAAAATATGGAAGTCATGGTTTCCTGTCCGACAGCAACGCTGTTTCTAACGCAAGTTCCTATTTATCGGTATCACAATGTTTGTTTGTCTTTTTAATTAAGTTTTAAAAACTTCTCAACATATTGTTTTCTCCTTATATTAATGATATACTATCAATACAATTCCCAAGTATTTTACTTGAAATATCCTGGACGTCTTGGAATTCTGCACTAGAAGAACATTGGCTGCACTAGAAGAAGTGTGTGGAACATGAACTAGTGCATAGCAACAAATCTGTATGGTGTGTAGAAGTTCACCTGGAAGACATTAGTGTTGAATGTTCTGAAGAAGGATGGGAACTGATACTTGTCACTCAGACAGGAGCAGCTAGCATAGTAACTTATCTGAAAAAGATTTTAAAAAAGCGCTCAGGAAATCGGTCTATAGACATTGAGGCATTACGGACTGACTGACTCACTGATGGACAGGATCTGCCGGGTTTCATAGTAAACTGTGACCTACGGGCACAGTTATTTATTATTATTCATTTATATATACAGTATATATATACAGTATATATACAGTATATATATATATATATATATATATATATATATATATATATATATATATATATATATATATATATGCCTATATACCAGTATATGTACGTGTGTGCATGCATGCGTGTGTGTGTGTGTGTGTGTGTGTGTGTGTGTGTGCGCGCGCGCGCGTCAGAAAGCACACAATATGCTCTTACAGTTTTTCACAATTGTTAACACACGTTTCTCAATACAATAAAGGCTTTCTCAAAATGGGACAATCTGACACTCCCTTCGCAAGATGACTCTTTGCCGTCAAATCTCTTCACTGTGTTCACAAAATGGAACTTGTGTTTTCATTTTGTACACAGCCATATTTTCTAATGACACGTACCATTCATTACAGTTTTTTTTTCGATTGCTAAAACACATTTTTCAAAACTGTACGTTCTTTTCAAAACTGCACACACAAAACTCCAAACATTACACACAAATTGCTAAACCCTGGCATCCCTTTGCAAAACAACTCTTTGCCATCAAATCTCTTAACATGTTCACAAAATGGAACTTGTGTTTTAATTTGGTAAACACAGCCATATTTTCACATGACACACACATACTATTCATTGAATAAACACAACTAAGCTTTTGGCTGAACACTACCAAGCATGTACAGAACACTGAAGAGCAAAATTGAAAACACAATTTTTGAAATGGAACACATAAGAATGACCATGGCTCTGGAGAATAAGATATTTCTCCTTTTGTAAAATGACTTCAGTGTAGGCCTACTTTTTTCATAGTCAAACATAAAACAGCACACAAATATGCATCCAAAACAAGTTTTGATTTACAGTAGATTTAGGCATCAGGCCTCTGGTCAGAGATGGGCACAAAAAACTAAAACATATTTTGAAAGAAATTGGTCAGTACTTTGTCTAATACTGACCAGGATACTGTCACCAAGATACTATCCTGGTGACAGTATCCTGGTATTTATACCTTTGTATTTCAAATATTTTTTTGTATTTTGTGCCCATCTCTGCCTCCGGTTCCTGTCTCAATGTTCAGTTGTGCAACAACTGAACATTGTGTGTGGTAGACAAGTCAGAGTCTAATATGATAAGGAAATCTAAAGTAGTAACAAATTGAGTCAAGTGATTGGAGACAGAAGTAAAGGTTGTGAAAATTGTGCCTAATTTTTGCTTTTTGTGTTTTAGCAATCGAAAAAAACTGTAAGTACACACAACTATAAGCATTTGCCGCACACTACCAAGCATTTACAGCACACTGAAGTGCAAAATTGAAAACACAATCGTAGAAATGGACAGGCCTCAAAACTGACGTTGCCACAGGCCTCTTCCATGGCCTGGAGAAGTGGGACCCAGCTATATGGGTTCCGTTCATAAACCTTCCACCTCCAAGCTGAAAAGAACTCCTCAAATGGAATTAGGAAAGGAGAATAAGGTGGTACAGGTACAGGTACAGAACAGAAAAATGGGGGTGGTCCTGGAACCACTCACGCACTCGACAAACGGGAGCGTGTCACTGTTACTACATGTCATCTTTTCGACACCCGACTCTAACCCTAACCCTAACCTTAACCTCCGTGGAGTGAGTCGCTAACCCTCCGGTCCAAATGGTGGGCGTTCGCAAAAGCGAGATTTCCCTCGACGAATCCCGGTGGAAGCAGTGGCCCAAATATCATTAGATATACACACATTTTGGTTGATGCTTAGAGATTTTACGTCATACGTGCACTAACTGAACATTGTGTTTAGTGTTTTGACAACAAGGTCATGTGTAATTGACATCAGAGTGTAAAGAAGGAAAATCAGAGTCTAATGCAGAAAAGGGAGTGTGAAGTAGTGCCAAATTGGGTCGAGCGATAGGTACATCAAGTTAAGGTTGTGCAAATTGTGCTGTGTGTTAACAATTGTGAAAAACTGAAACACAAGCACTCATCCTACGTCATAATCAAAATGACACATAAAATACACATATGCATCCTTAAACATCGGGCAGCAACACTGTCATAAAACATAACTTTTTTTAACCCCCAATGAATAATAGGCTACACATTTTACTGTGAGACATTGACTTTTTCACAAGACGTGCAATAACAATAAATCCTCCAGGGTGATCACCATAGGAAAAAAAAAAGCAAAAAGCAAAATAAGCAACTTTTTTGGCAAATTAAAGGTACAAGTGTCATGTAGTCAGTATTATAACCTTTTTGTAGCTTTATTATTTATAGAGCACAGTATAATAAGGTGCAATATGTTTAATGATACGATGTTACAAATGTGACATATCACTTAATATCACTAACAAATTGACTCAGGACCGTATGAGTTCTAGTTCCTGACAAATAATCAAACTTCTAACACAGATGCATTGTGCTCTTGAAAACCTGCTTCACACTTTGTTCACAACCTGCCCTCTCTGCTCACTCTGCTGCAAGTAAATAAGTTATGTTTTTCAAACTGTAAAAAATACCAAATACATTGTTGTGTTCTTGATTTGTAACCAAAATTAAGCATGTACTAAAATGTTGTGGTAAAAGGGGATTCAAGTCGGAAACTTACCACGGGCACTCTGTACAAACCTAATATTCTAGAGATGGCAATAGAACTTGTTGAGGTGGAAGGACCCACAATTCCGAGCACTGGAGGGGACCCAACACAGCTCTCATCCAATTGAAACTGTTCCTCTCTCCGCTCTCTCCCACCAACCAAAGACAACGCTGCACGGAATGTAACTCCAAGCGTGTAACAGTTATCATAGATACTGTATCCCAGAGTGACATTAGGGAGCAGGCTGGGGTTTCTGTTGATCTCTGTGATGGCAAAAGCCATGGTCTGGGCCTCTTTGAACCCTTCAATGTAAAAGCTAACACACGATTACACTGTAGCCTCGAATATCATTGTATCTCCTTATTTCAACTTTTTATGGCTATGACAGTATCCATACTATACTGGATGATGCCAGACACCCACTGCACACAGCATTTTCCTCACAGATGAGCACAATCAGTGATTACAGTATATACATATATGAAAGTTATTAAAGAAGTAGTTCACCCCCAGAATGATTTATTTCGATTACTCACCCCATTGAGACTTGAGTTCATTAATATATATATATATATATATATATATATATATATATATATATATATATATATACACACACACACACACACACACACACACACACACACACACACACACACACACACACACACACACACACACACACACACACAATTTTGTTTGTTTTTATTGCATTCCTAAGACAAAAATGTTATTATGATAAATCATGATTCATGATTCCATCCAAATTCAATGGGGGTACATTTATTATAATCAAATTATTGGCTTAGGAATGCAAAAGGAAAAAAGAAATAAAGAATGTCATTTGGGGTATTTACAAAAGCTTCTGAGCCTGTAACTAAACTACATTGGCGCAATCAGAACAAGTTCTTTCTTTCTTTTTCCATTTTCCAGAAAATTAACAGTTTTGGACATACATGGTCTGCACCCTAAGATGCACCTATGTGTATCTTATCTCAGCGTGTACCGGTATGTAATATGCATCTTTGTCAAAATGTACAACATCAACTAATCCTGGTGCTGCACATCAAAACAAGGTCCCTGTTGTGCTTGTGATACTCACCCATTGCAAGAGGGCTCCTGTTGCTCGGAGGTGAAAGACAGCCCAGGGAACACAGAGGATAAGTGCATTGGAAACAAGCCACCCAGAACCACGTCTCCAGCCTTGTCAATTCTGTTGACATTAAACTTTGCCTGTAACTCACAAGAAGAGGAAGATGAGGAAGGCAAAGGAGTAAAGGAAGAGAACACTATCAAGTATGAAAGCAGGTGTGTGTCTAGAGAATCCCTCATGACTGTCCTGCTCCGCCTAACCCCCTCCCCCCTTCTCTAAACCAATTGTCCAGTTGAAACGTTTTATACACAGGGCTGTGCCATCCCCTGTGCCACTGTATGGCATTATGTAATCTTTCACACCACCAAGACCCAGCAGTGCTGTGCCATCCCCTGTGCCACCTTATGGCATTACGTAATCTTTCATCATATGAAAATAATGTTTTGTGTACTCAAATGCTTTACTTAAGTAAAAGTATCAATAGCTTTACTTTATATATAGAAATGCTCTGTTACAAGTTAAAGTCCGGAATTCAAAATGTACTTGAATAAAAGTATGAAAGTGTTCGCATCAAAATGTACTTAAAGTACCAAAAGTAAAACTACGTAGATGTTACACTAGATGTTTGAAAATAGCAGATCTAAAAGCTCACAACGCGTTGTGATGTGACATGTTGTGAGCTTGTAGATCGGCTATTTTCAAATAACCTAGGTATAAAATAGGCCTTAAGTGATTTACATATGTTTTGTAAGTAACTAGTAACTAAAGTTTTCAAATAAATGTAGTGGAGTAAAAGTACAATATTGGATCCGACATGTAGTGGAGTAGAAGCAAAGTATTGGAATGAATGAATGAATGAATGAATGAATGAATGAATGAATGAATGATTTTATTTTCGTGTCTGGCTGCCTTTCGCAGCCCATCCCTTACGGGATTATTCAGACACAATTGCATAACATTTTCTTTTTCACATACATTTGTTTTTCTTCTTTTCCCAGTGCCAACAAGCTGACACAAAAACAAATAAACAAAATAAAGTAATACTGCATAATTAAGATCAAAAGTACATCAATTGTTGTTCTGAACGAGAGTGGAGGGCAAGAGAGAGAGAGAAGTCGGGGGCCCCAAGGCAATACAAGGACCGTTTGGTTCAGATTCTCGCAAATTCGCCAAATTTGGCACAGATGTTGTCCATAACATACTTAATCATTTTAAGATGGGTGCCAAGATGGGCACCCCATGGTACTGCCGTATTGCGCAATCCAATTGGGCTCCCATTGACTTTCTATACAGGAGGAAAATACCCAGAAAAATATTTTTTTTCTGGGTATTTAAGGAGGATCTGAGGGGTCTAACAAGGGGTTTGTCATGATGCTGAATCCATTGCAGGCATTTGTTTTGCACAAAAAAACAAATGCACCCAAAAAACTCGGAAAAGTGATGACTCATCACTTTTCATCACTAAAGTCGATGGGAGCCCAACTTGATTTGGCCGCTGTGGCGACCCCGAATGTCGCAGACTCGGGCGCCCTAGCTAAATCATTAGAGCATGCCCTGAGCTACATCTGTGCAAAATTTTGAACTTTTAGACTGATTAGCACGAGAAAAAAAACCCTAAGGCCTCCGACTAACATGAATACTCACCCATACGTGTATTGTTTTCTGAGACCATTTCTAGCCCACGGAATGTTTTTTGTGCAAAACAAATGCCTGCAATGGATTCAGCATCATGACAAACCCCTAGTTAGACCCCTCAGATCCTCCTTAAATACCCTGTATAGAAAGTCAATGGGAGCCCAATTGGATTGCGCAATACGGCAGTACTTAAGGAGGATCTGAGGGGTCTAACTAGGGGTTTGTCATGATGCTGAATCCATTGCAGGCATTTGTTTTGCACAAAAAACATTCTGTGGGCTAGAAATGGTCTCAGAAAACAATACATGTATGGGTGAGTATTCATGTTAGTCGGAGGCCTTAGGGTTTTTTTTCTCATGCTAATCAGTCTAAAAGTTCAAAATTTTGCACAGATGTAGCTCAGTGCATGCTCTAATGATTTAGCTAGGGCGCCCGAGTCTGCGACATTCGGGGTCGCCACAGCACCCAAAAAACTCAGAAAAGTGATGACTCATCACTTTTCATCACTAAAGTCGATGGGAGCCCAACTTGATTTGGCCGCTGTGGCGACTAGGGTTGCCACCCGTACCGTATAATACGGAATCGTTCCGTATTGGACAATTAAAAGATGCGTTCCGTATTGAACCAATACGGAACGCGGTTTGTTCCGTATTTAACCAAATGCCCCATAAAGGCCTGTCACACAAACCTCAACACAGCATTTAACAATAATGAATGAAATAAAACACAGGAAAAGACAGCAAAAGGAGAGAGAGGCTCGCAGTCGCTGCGCTCTGCGCTCTGCCTCGTCCTCTCCTCTCCTCTCTGCCCGGGCTGCCCGGCCCCTGTCTGCATAATGCGCTGCATGTCGCTGTCAATCACCGTTACCTAGTTACAGTCAGTGATCACTGAACTTCCTCCTTCCACCAGGCAGATGCACACCGCACGCTTTAAAAGCAGAAAATAATTAGTGCTCCATGGTTAATCGTTTTCAAACCGAAATCGCGATGTGAAATCCCGCGATTAGCGAATCGCAAAGGCCACGGTTTCTCTGCGAAGTAGTCTTCCCAAGCAACATGGAGACGTTTTAATTTTTAAAATCCCTTCATAATTGACTAAAGCAATGATCAAATCAAACTGTGATGACTTTCTTTGCTTCCACGCATCTCCACAGCACACTGCTGAAAGACAAAGTGAATGTGATTTTGTGGCACAGTGGTCACTGTGCAGGAGCATGGGAACAGCATGGGAACTAGGGATGCTGCAGGTGTTACAGCACCCCTATGGGGAAGTTCTCATTTTTTATTTAAATAAGAAAAGAACAAATCAAACATAGCAAAAATACAATATAGGTTATATCATGTTGTGTGTTATAGTTAGGCCTATAACTATTCTATGCATTTCATGGGTTTGGGACTGCATTTCTTCGCCGGCCGGCGGCTGTGCCACGCGCACAGAACGCACAGAACGCACGCACCGCGTGCCCGGAAGAGGTGTTCCTTATTTCAATTTCTGAAAGGTGGCAACCCTAGTGGCGACCCCGAATGTCGCAGACTCGGGCGCCCTAGCTAAATCATTAGAGCATGCCCTGAGCTACATCTGTGCAAAATTTTGAACTTTTAGACTGATTAGCACGAGAAAAAAAACCCTAAGGCCTCCGACTAACATGAATACTCTTCCATACGTGTATTGTTTTCTGAGACCATTTCTAGCCCACGGAATGTTTTTTGTGCAAAACAAATGCCTGCAATGGATTCAGCATCATGACAAACCCCTAGTTAGACCCCTCAGATCCTCCTTAAATACCCTGTATAGAAAGTCAATGGGAGCCCAATTGGATTGCGCAATACGGCAGTACCATGGGGTGCCCATCTTGGCACCCATCTTAAAATGATTAAGTATGTTATCGACAACATCTGTGCCAAATTTGGCGAATTTGCGAGAATCTGAACCAAAATATCCCTGGGGCCCCCGACTAAAGACAGAATGAACAAGAAACAGGACAAGAAACAGACTTGAGTAATAGGTTGGTATGATCCATCACAGTGCCACTGTCTATGTGTAAGTTGCATGTCTTCTTCTATTCCAGGCTTTATGTATGAAATTGGAGATTGCAAATGTATGGTTATCAAATAAATACTTAAAGCTATACAATGTAACTTTTTTAATAAAACAAATCTTAAAATTGTCCTAATTATTAAATCGCTAAAGTTTTAGAACACCCACTCCCACCCACTTCATTTCAGCTCCCAAAGCCTTTTCTTTATATATGTTCTACTGAGCCCTGGTGGCCGTGACCGGGGCTGTTTTTCCGGCAAAATTACGTCATATGCATCATTCTGTACACGTGTCTCCCTACCGGCCAATCAAAGCCCAGATCATACACTGCCGAGCTCTTCAGGAAGTACACTGCAGTGTTTACACTGGGCTAGGAGTTTAGCATGTAGCTCCCCAACCGAGGCTCGTAGAGGGACACGAAAGACCTCTATGGATAGGTCTCGGCGAGGCGAGGCGGACGCGGTGGTCTGAAGGCCCGGTCCGCGGCGAAAAACGGCCGAAAAAAGCAGACGCGACCGTGGTTTGCTATAACGCTACTGACCACTAGTTGAGCAACTTACACAGTATAGCTTTAACTAAATCACTATCCAGAAATATATCTACATGTACTTTATCAAAGAGTGTTTTTCTTAAGTCATGGTAAAAAGGGCAGTACAATAAAAAGTGAGTTTCATTCTCCACTTCACCAAGTTCACAATATCCACAAATTGGAATATTGGAAATTGGAAATAATCAAGTACAAATACCTCGAAATTGTACCTAAGTACATTACTTGAGTAAATGTACTTAGTTATATATTTTACACCACTGTTTGTGTCCTGTAATGTGTCAATGACACTATAAGTTGCTATATAAATACAATACTATTGTAATCCTGGGCGCTACACGGGGAAATCTCGCTTTTGCGAACGCCCATCATTTCGACCGGGCTACACTCCCTCTGCCAACCTGGGGAGAGCAACGGATTGACCTCATGCTTCTTTCTATGCATGAGGAGTCCAAGCCACTTCTTTTCACCTGACAGGGGGGACGTAGCGTGTGGAAGGAACACAGGTTATTCCAACCAGTTCCATTTTCCTCCATCCGGCGCCCCGGCTGGCCAGGGGGAGGCAGTATAGAGACCAGGATTACTGCATGTTTTTACCCAAGGGAAAGAGTCACATTTTTACAAAACTCAGCAGTAGGTTAGAGGGAAGTGGACAACTACAGAGAAACGAAACTCACAACCATTGGCCAAAGGGTGGCACTTTGTGGCGGACTGGGCTCCTCATGCCCGCTTTTGGGTTTTTTCCGGTTTTGTCCTGTTTTTTGTCCTGCTGTTTTGTCCAGAGTTTTACAGGAGACCCATAGACCCAGCTAGGAGAGCATGAGAACACGGGTGGTCCAATTCATACTTTGTCGCATGCCGGTGTGTGACACACCTACAAGCTCACAAAGAGCCTCATATAAAAAAATATATACATTTCCTAAAAATCAAGCCGTGGCGGACAAAAACAAGGCGTGGCAGGCCGCCACAGGGCTGGCCAGCCGGGGCGCCGGATGGAGGAAAATGGAACTGATTGGAATAACCTGTGTTCCTTCCACACGCTACGTCCAACCGGGGACACTCCCCCCTGTCAGGTGAAAAGAAGTGGCTTGGACTCCTCATGCATAGAAGGAAGCATGAGGTTAATCCGTTGCTCTCCCCAGATTGGCAGAGGGAGTGTAGCGCCCAGGATTACACTAGATAATTGACGCAGGGTGAAAAAATGGGTTACAAAAATCGTGGGATAAAAATAAACAAATAATAATAATAATAATCTATCTATAAATGCGAGAAGTCTCTGCGTGTCTGCGTGTGTGTGTGTCTGTCTGTCTGTCTGTAATCCGCGTATCTCGAGAACCGTTAGTCACACCGGCTTCAGGTTCGGCACGCGCGTTCCCCGCCGCGGCGCGGAGTGCAGTGCCGGGCCTCGACCCGACCCGACGCGCGGTTTTAGTAATAATAATAAGCGTCTGTCTGTGTACCTTTAGTGCCCACTGCCCATATATGGAGATGTCTGTTGATGATGTATGCAAATATATGGCAATATCTGTAACCATCAGTCCTTGTCTCTTTTATGACGATATAATACTGTACCTCATCACTATGGCCATATACTGTATTTGCGTGCCCATATGGGCGTATTGGTTGGATCAGTGGGTTTTGATAACTGGATATCCATACATGCCTATATCCTGTATGGACATATTTGTCAGATCTGCGGTCAGATCTGCGGTTCTGTACAACCGCCCCTCCCCTAGTGGCGGACAGTGGAGTCAGGCATGACGGGCATGATATGGGCAGCTTGCCCCATAGAACGTGCCGAGCTCAACAACAGCCACCAACTGTATCTGAACGACTCAATGTCAGGCACTGCACTTCCTTGAGTAAAACATCTAAAATAGGCCTAATATCCACCTGATTCTAAAGAATAAACAAAAAGGTGTCCAGACTTCTCAAGTGGCCACTCTCCTAGTTACCACTGAGGTTTGAGAGAAAACAAGAGTAAAGCCCACTAGCCCAGGGCATCTTCAACTCACCAGTTGCCGAATTACAATCCCTTAGCTGCCAGGCAGCTCCACACACATGCATGCACGCACAAACGCACACGTAAGCACACGCATGCATGCACACGCACGCACGCACGCACGCACGCACGCACGCACACACACACACACACACACACACACACACACACACACACACACACACACACACACACACACACACACACAGAGAGAGAGAGAGAGAGAGAGAGAGAGAGAGAGAGAGAGAGAGATGGTAATTTAATTAACCCAGGCCTTAGAGACCACAAGGATGAAACATTACAATAACACCAATTAAATATCTCATGGTTCAATGCCTTGCTAAGTTTGCTGTTGTGATTCAATTGTTTATTTGACAAGATTGTCGATAGTGTCAGTTTAATACCTTTGTTACGTATATCGTTGGATGTTTTGAGTGGCCAAGCAGCAGGCATTTGCCTCCAGGTCTTAAGTTAAGGCATAAGAGATGGTGCTCGGAGAAGTTTGAGTAAACATTAATTTATTAGAAACATATGGACTAACACATGCCAACGAGTGGGCTCGCCGGTATATATAAAGCTGTTTCGACGACGCGGTGAGCATCTTATTGATTTGTACATGTTTTGATAACTGGATATCCATACATGCCTATATCCTGTATGGACATATTTGTCAGATCTGCGGTCAGATCTGCGGTTCTGTACAACCGCCCCTCCCCTAGTGGCGGACAGTGGAGTCAGGCATGACAGGCATGATATGGGCAGCTTGCCCCATAGAACGTGCCGAGCTCAACAGCCACCAACTGTATCTGAACGACTCAATGTCAGGCACTGCACTTCCTTGAGTAAAACATCTAAAATAGGCCTAATATCCACCTGATTCTAAAGAATAAACAAAAAGGTGTCCAGACTTCTCAAGTGGCCACTCTCCTAGTTACCACTGAGGTTTGAGAGAAAACAAGAGTAAAGCCCACTAGCCCAGGGCATCTTCAACTCACCAGTTGCCGAATTACAATCCCTTAGCTGCCAGGCAGCTCCACACACATGCATGCACGCACAAACGCACACGTAAGCACACGCATGCATGCACACGCACGCACGCACGCACGCACGCACGCACGCACGCACGCACGCACGCACGCACACACACACACACACACACACACACACACACACACACACACACACACACACACACACACACACAGAGAGAGAGAGAGAGAGAGAGAGAGAGAGAGAGAGAGAGATGGTAATTTAATTAACCCAGGCCTTAGAGACCACAAGGATGAAACATTACAATAACACCAATTAAATATCTCATGGTTCAAAGTTTGCTGTTGTGATTCAATTGTTTATTTGACAAGATTGTCGATAGTGTCAGTTTAATACCTTTGTTACGTATATCGTTGGATGTTTTGAGTGGCCAAGCAGCAGGCATTTGCCTCCAGGTCTTAAGTTAAGGCATAAGAGATGGTGCTCGGAGAAGTTTGAGTAAACATTAATTTATTAGAAACATATGGACTAACACATGCCAACGAGTGGGCTCGCCGGTATATATAAAGCTGTTTCGACGACGCGGTGAGCATCTTATTGATTTGTACATGTTTTGAGCCGAGTATGGATGTTGGGGCTCAACCAGTGATAACCCTATGACTCTCCCTTATAACTCCAGGAGAGACATAACGTCCGAATATTAGCACCCTCTCCTGGAAGTTATGATTTATGGCTAACGTCCCAGAATCCCACAGGGAGGCCAAAACTCACACATCCTCGTCGTACTCGTCCTCCGTCTGCCAGCATGCCATTTGGCATGGTGAAGTCGTCGTCCGGTTTGCCGTTGAAATTGCGGCACATACCGCGCATCTGGTCATAGTAGGGACTGGAGGAGAGGAGAGGAGAGGAGAGGAGAGGAGAGGAGAGGAGAGGAGAGGAGAAATAATTAGAGATTAAAGGACAACTTTGTTTTTTCACAAAAAAAGGGTTCATATTTTAGATAGTGGCCCGAGAGCCTGCTTTACTCTGATTTACACCCTACCTTCCCCGAAAACGTTAATATTAAAGGAGCTATAGTCAACTTTTTCTTGAAAAACGGATGCCGGATGCTAAAATAAAAATAATGTTTCGAAAATACTTTATAAAAAAATAAGCTTCATATATGTGTTTCTATTCAAAAATGACCACAAAAAGCGTAACATAATGATAATCATCATCAAATAATCATTTTGGCCATTGTAGGGCCGACACTTTGTTTACATCCTAGTCTATAGACTAGGATGTAAACAAAGTGTCGGCCCTACAATGAAAAAGTTGACTATAGCTCCTTTAAGTCCATATATATATATATATATATATATATATGATGTAATGCAAAAACAAAAACCTGAGCTGTTCTGGGAAGATGATGGACAGAAGTTAGAATGGTTGTTTAATTATGAAGTCTTTAAGACGGCACATTTTGTTTCCCTAGCCTGGAGTAGAAGACAGTCTCAGCTCTTGAAATAGTAGCTTGAGTGTTAAAGCTGGTTATGTGTTTGATCATTGTTTGTGTGAATTGTTATGTCGGTGAATTGTTTTTGTTAAATGAAATGTAAAAGTGTCCTGTAAGTCCATATGGGCTGGGCTTCCTTGGAAGCATGGCACTAAAATAAAGAAAAATCAATCAATCAATCATATATATATATATATATATATATATATATATATATAAGGATAAAATAAATAAAATGTCCATATACAGTATGGGCATTTCCAGATGATGCCCTGTTAGAGTACCCCCTTATGCCCATATATGGAGATCCCCAGGCATCAAACCCAGGCCCTAACTTGCCAAGGCCCTGCTTGGCTTTACTAATTAGCATACGTTTTATGCCCATATATGGAAATCCCTGTCCCAATGTCATCAATATTAAGTACATATCTGGAAATGCCCATATTTGCTAATGCCCATTTATGGGCATGTTTTGACATAACATTGTTGACTATCATGCAGGGGTCTCCATATATGGGTAAACTGGTCCCATTTACATCACTGGCCAGATGGCCAAGAATTGGCGTGACCTCATGTCGCCCTGAGGTGTCTTACTAGTATTACCAGAAACACATAAAGCGATAGCCCTGAATGACCACAACAGGTCTGTAACGCTGTGTGTGTTTGTACACTCTCAGAGTTATGGGGGTCCTTTCACTTAAATTAAAACATTAAAGAAACACTATAGTACTAGACTATTATAAGTCATAATGTGTCATAGTGCCGTAGTAAATTAGTGGCATACACCAGTAAGACTCCCTAATCGGGAGATAAGCGACTGTCAGGTCGCAGCGTGATTTGAGAGCAAAGTGTGTAGGAGCAGTGTCCAAAAAAGTGTTTAAAAAAATCGGCCTGATGGTGGCGCTATATGGGAGAGATCCATGTTGATGACATGAGCGTACAAAAGTAGAAAAATACGCACATCTCTTAATGAGGTGCTGGGTGGAAAATAGCAAGATTGAAGAGAAACCCGCACACTCTGCTCCAAATGACTGAATTTTATTGACAACGTTTCGAGCACTAGCTCTTCATCTGGTCAAACTCGAGATGTGTGCCACCAGCCTGCTTTTGTAGAGACACCCATAGGTCACGTTGTTAGCAGGGGGTGGAGCAACACAGAAAGTTAATAATATCAATTCATACAATACAATTTGTTAGGCTTGCTAGGCAGAGGCAAAGATGCAGCGCAGTATAATGATGCAGAGGAGGCAGGAGTACAAATGAGAACTTAAACTTTACTATAATGTTCAACACGGAAGGAAACAAAAGGCAGAGCACTTTACAGTAGGACGCCACAGAGGGCCGTGGAACTGAATTACCTGAAAGCCTCACAGGGCGGAAGGAAATAACAGAGCGCCTCGCAGGGCAGAACGAAACAACTGAGAGCCTCGCAGGGCGGAATAGAACGGTGGAGCCCAAGGGGCCAGGAAAGCGTTATATTGAGTCTTTAGTCCAACACAGAGTACACGGGCAGAGCAACGTCCAAACACGGTAATGCAAGCGTGCCGAATGAGGCACGCAGCCCAACATAAGTAGAACACCAAACACACAAATTAGAAGGAACGAGGTGCAGCTGAGAGTCAATCAAAAATCAGAGTCACAGAGCAAAAAGGGTCAGTGGAGGGGAAGAAGAGACAGGGGGCGCTGAGGGACAGTGCAGGGCACAACAGTACCCCCCTCCCAAGGGACGACTACCAGGCGTCCCAGCGTGGAACAGGGAGGGGGGGAAGGGGGCAGGGGGGCGTCTTCAGGAGGGCGAGGGGAGAAGCAGAGGGCAGGGGGAAGACCTGGGGGGCACCCCATCCAAGGCGTAAGCAGGGGACTGGAACTGAACTGGAGGACACCACCGAAACACAGAGCCGGGGCGGCACCGGGACAGGAACCCCAGCAGACTGCAGGATGAGTGCGAGGCCCCCCAGGGAGAGAAACCAGAGCAGCCAGAGTCTTGGGTGCAGCAGGGCGACAGCAGGTACAGCAAAAACACAGCAGACCCTCCAGCAAAGAGGGTCCCGGGCTCCACCTGGGCAGCAAGCCAACCTGGCCTCACAGCACCTCGTCAAGGCTGCCTGGGGGAAGGAGAGGGGGGTCTGAAGAGACGCCAGAACAGGAACAACACTCATACAGAAGTCCAAATGGACACACACGCACAACACTCACACAAAACTCACAGGAAAAAGAACAGGAGGAGGCAAAAACAAAGGTGAGACAGGAACCAAAAGGGCAGAGAACAAAACAAGGAGTAAAATAATAATTTAAGCAGCCGTAAACGAAAATAAAAAATAGTCAAAAACGGAAGGAGCTAAAAAACAAGTTAGACAGGGAAAGAACCAAAAACTACAGCTCAAGGAGCCGGTAGGGAGAGAAAAACAGCTAAGGGCTGAGCACTGAGAAACTAGCTCAAAAACAGAGAGTCCGGACTCAGAAGCCGGCAGAGAAATACTGTAGAACTAAGCAGAGGAACAAAACAAAAAAAACACAATAACGCTAAACTGGACCCTAGACTAAAAACAAAAAGCGGAGGAAGACCAACAGAATTACTGATAACGCCTAGCGGGCCTCGTAGGACACTCCACTAAGAAATGACCTTTAAGGCCGCAGTAAAGACAGAGGTCTTGCCTCATGCGGCGCTCCCTCTCCTCGAAGGGCTGGCGCCGATGGCCGGGCCGTGGCTCCCAGCGCGGCTCGTCCAGGTCCATCTCCGGGGCGGAACGGGAACGAGTTGGCACCGGGGTGCGGGGTCGGGTTCCCTGCCGCGCCGACTGGTATTCTCCGTCGGATGACGGGGGGGTAGGGATCGGGGACTCGACCCTCACGGTTCGGCGGCGGCGACGATGCAGAGATGATGACGGACAGGAATCCTCTGGTTCGGTGCTCCGGCGCTTGGTACGCACGTCCTGGGAGACGCTGGGTTCAGAAGCCCAGCACCGGAGAGAGGTGCCTAGAGAGCCGAACTCACGTGGAATTGGAAAGTCGACTTCCACCTCCTGCTTCACCACCACCTCTCCAGAGGAACTTTTGGAGGACGCCGCCTCCATCCTCCGGAGACGGTTCTCCATATGTATCTGTCGTGTCAAAATAACATCCAGCTGGCCGGTGAACTTTTCCTGGAGCTGCTCCATACGGTCGGAGAGGTACAGAACGCTCCCCAGAATTTCACTCAACCGCCTCCCGACATTCTCCAGTTCCTCCGAGCCAACCTCCACACTAACTGCTTGTGACGCTTGCATTCTGTTAGGCTTGCTAGGCAGAGGCAAAGATGCAGCGCAGTATAATGATGCAGAGGAGGCAGGAGTACAAATGAGAACTTAAACTTTACTATAATGTTCAACACGGAAGGAAACAAAAGGCAGAGCACTTTACAGTAGGACGCCACAGAGGGCCGTGGAACTGAATTACCTGAAAGCCTCACAGGGCGGAAGGAAATAACAGAGCGCCTCGCAGGGCAGAACGAAACAACTGAGAGCCTCGCAGGGCGGAATAGAACGGTGGAGCCCAAGGGGCCAGGAAAGCGTTATATTGAGTCTTTAGTCCAACACAGAGTACACGGGCAGAGCAACGTCCAAACACGGTAATGCAAGCGTGCCGAATGAGGCACGCAGCCCAACATAAGTAGAACACCAAACACACAAATTAGAAGGAACGAGGTGCAGCTGAGAGTCAATCAAAAATCAGAGTCACAGAGCAAAAAGGGTCAGTGGAGGGGAAGAAGAGACAGGGGGCGCTGAGGGACAGTGCAGGGCACAACACAATTGTTACAGTGTTCATAATAATTTGATTCATCAAACAGTGAACAAAACACAAGCAAAAATACATGATTATTACATATCAACTAATTACAATCTAGAAAATCATGTCATGTTGGGCAACAATAGAAAAATATATATATGGAAAAAGCAAACAATCTATACCGAAACATATATAGACCTCTACACATACAATAGAGACAGTTACAAAAAGTGACTTATATAGAACTCCTCGTTCATTCCCTTGGGAGACATAGTGTTTAAAGTAAAAAATCCAGAAAGATTCTCGTTGTAATAGTAATTTGTTTAGGTCCCCACCTCTTCTAGGACATTTGACATGTTCTATACCTTGGTATCTGAGGGTCGTTGTTGCCCAACATGACATGATTTTCTAGATTTTAATTAGTTGATATGTAATAATCATGTCTTTTTTGCTTGTGTTTTGTTCACTGTTTGATGAATCAAATTATTATGAACACTGTAACAATTTTATTGTATGAATTGATATTATTACCTTTCTGTGTTGCTCCACCCCCTGCTAACAAGATGACATGAGTGTAGACATAATTATTGTGTACTGATTTGCATGATTTTAGGGCAAAATCGGGCGTATTGGTTCCCGTCCTAGTGCACAAGCAGGCCGAACGTGATCTGCAGCGTGACGTACTGGCCCGCCAGGGAAACACTAGCGACTTTAAGACCTAAACAGACCTAAATGGACATTTTTATGAACTGTGGACTGAAAATGAAGTAACGTGATTCATGCCTCATTCACACTACGAAAAGCCAAGCTAATGGTTTGCTTGGTAAATCAATGTATTCTCTATGCAAACCAGCTTTTAGAATTTCCAAGCTGGAAAAAAAGCTTGGAGATTTTTAAAGCTGGTTTGCATAGAGAATACATTGAATTACCAAGCAAACCATTAGCTTGGCTTTTCGTAGTGTGAATGAGGCATAAGTCATTATTTTCATTATTTTATCTTCTTAGTCTAGTCCTGTTGTCTTGTTTTATTGATTATTATCCGAAGGGCTGACCTGTGACATGTGACGAATAAAGGTTGATTGGTTGATTGATTGATTGACATACTGACCAGGATCTTCTTGTCCAACAGCATGGTGACGGTGACATTTTCCACGGTGACATAGAGCTTCTTCAGGTAGGCCACGCCTGAAGAAGGGGTCAACTTTCTGTTCTTGGCTTCCACAGAGAACCAGGGACCTGAACAACACACCAAACACGGCTCTGATCCAAGCCCTACAGTACGTTCATGTGTTCATCCTGGAATCGGCTCATTTGTGTATTCATTTATTGCGACCGTCAGGTCGCATTTACTACCAAAACCTCCACCGGCTGTCTGTCAGTCAGTCAGTCTGTCCGTCATGTCACACTTTTCCCCAACTCATATCTCCGCCACCGTTGCCCCAAGACATGCCAAACTTTGCACACACACTCCTTGCCTGCCAATCCACAACCTCCACCTCTCACGTCATACGGGCAGCCATAGTTACACCTGGAATGTGTAATCACACAAAGTCTGACCTCACCAGCCCATACTTGGGCATGGACGACTTATATCTCCATATACGGAGATGGCCATATATGGAGATACGATGACATCACAGAGTCCACAGCTGATGATGTGGCGTGATGTCATACACTACACAAACAAGCCCTATATAAAGGGGCAATTCTCACCAGGGAAGAGAGCATTCCCCACTAGCTGAGTATCTTAAGATGGTTGGATGTGATGATAAGCTATAAGCTTAGTTGATCCTGGCGATAAGGTCTGAGTCGAGTAATAGACCAGGTAGATAGACCAGCCTTGGGAGTTATCAAGCCGTCGGTCTGTTATCTAGCGTCATTCACCGCGGAGCCATTCATTAACCCTTACGGAACCTCCGCAGCATATGCAAGTAGTTTATTTCACCTGTCTGTCTCGTGCTGACGAACCTCACACCATCAGACACCTAGGAGGAAACATGCTGCTGGCTAGAGTAACGTTGTGGGAGCAGAGCTGTGTCTTTACGCAGTGTCTTTACTATGATTTATTTTGTCTTGCATGAGCGACTACTGGATGTGCACAGCATATCTATTTGATGCATGAACAATTGAACATCTGCTGCAATAGTTCTCCATGTATTCACTGCTTTTAAATGCGCCAGAAAATATTCTAATAGGCACTGTTGAACGTAACTATGTAATGAGCAGCACTGAAATGCTTGCATAGTAGCCTTGTATTTGGTCATGTATATAAAACAAATTGTGTATTATTCTATTAAATAGGGTGCACACCAAGCAACATCTCCAGGTGCTCCCCTGGGTACTAGCCCCAAACAGTTATGTGCACCCCTGAATATAGAGCTATTTAATAGGGGTGTAACAATATAGTAACTGCATCGAAATATCGTTTTTAACTTAAAAAACTAAGTATATCGAAATGAAAACAGCTAAAATCGAATCGTATCGTTTAATTTTGTATTGTATCGAATCGGCAGTGCAAAGAATCGATTGTATCGATACTACCTACTTGTGCATTGTATTTAGTATTTTTAAGAAGAAAAATTAAAAGGAGGGGTTTAACTACTTTTCCTTTCCATATAGCTACACTGGTCTATCGATAAATGTGTGTAATCTCTGGGTTCATGTCAAGGTGCAGGTTTGTCAATATACAATGTCCATGTATTTGGCAGTTATTAACTGTGTTTACTTATTTATATCCATAATAATACATGTTTCCCTTAGGCCCCCTTTAGATTAAAACGGGCTTCACTGTAAACGTAATGATTTATAGCCATTTGTGGGGGGTCATTTAGACGAAAATGGCGTCTTCGAAGGGTGAAACCGTAACAAAGTGAAAACCCCTTTGAAAGTGGAAAAGGTAAAAACGCTTTGTATCTCCCGCTTTCATCTAAATACCGTAA